>NW_026940060.1:82500-95000 GCF_032062105.1 Saccostrea cuccullata
CAATATACTGTGAGCACATTTTCCTTTTGAAAATATTTACTCTGAATTTTTTATATTATAGTTTTATTTTATTTCACTAATATACAACAAAATTTACACTTTTCTTAAGTATTGAGAATAAAATTATAATCTGCGGAAATGCAAGGACATGTTAATCAAACCCGACCAGAAATTTGGAGTTTCAATAACTTCAAAATGAAAAACAGATATTTGTTATATTTCCTTGTGAAATGCTATTGGAATATATAAGTTGTAATATTATACAGAAAATTTGAGAAAATTTTCACTTCAATCTGTGTCTATGCACCTTTAAATTCTTGCAATATGGAGATATCACATTATCTGCCCACACCCCCTTTTTCCAAAATAACTCTTTTTACTATTGAATTTGTTCATTGAAAGGTTATTTGCTCCTTCCCCCACTTTATCTTGCAGTAAAGGTAATGAGAGTAAAGAAAAAAGGGTATTGTTACTTGTATGCTTTTGCCTCCTTCTCCCCCCTTAGTTACGTCCCTGCCTTCGGGCGACAGTTGGTAGTTTATTGGCCATTGTTTTGCCTGATTTGAAACCTTTTATTCGTAGGTTGACCAATTTTTTGTCTGTTGGACAAGGAATCAACTAATTGAAACATAAAACTAGTATGATGTATGTTAAGAATTTATTCAAAGCGTAAACTTGTGATTACAATGAGAATTTAAATTAATTTACACCTCTGACACAGCAAATATATGGAAAAAATACAATTTTGTTAGTTCAAGCTAATTTTACTCTACTTTCACACACATATGTAAAAGGGAAAATAAGATGTGTTTGTTAAACACTGATGCCCCCGTATGGCAGATTTTCATAAGTTTAAGTTTTTCAAATGCGAGTCAAACTCCAATTTCAAGAGCTGAAATTGTTACCCTAAGAAAGGACCTGTCAAAACAAATATACCTGTGAAATATAAAATCATAAGCACTTACCACCATTCAAGTTTTATGGACAAAGTCTTTGAAATGTGGATCAAAGGGTCAAATTAAAGATATCCAGGGGAAGGCTTTGTCATAAGAAATACACATGTGAAATATTAAAGCCCTTGCGCCAAGTGTTTAAAAGTTAAGGCCAATGTTAAAGTTTTTCAAAAGTAGTTCAAACTCCAAGGTAAGGTCACTTAAATTTGTTGGTATCCAAAGGAAGGCCTTTTCACAAGAAATACAAGAAACACATTTCTAGAATATGAAGATCCTAGTATTAATTGTATAAATACGTTTTGTATAGATTAACTGTTCATAAGTTATTCCAAGGTTAAAGATTTTTGAAAGTTGGTCAAACTCCAATTTCAGGGTTTTAAAAGTCAAAAATGTGTTCTTGGAGGGTCTTATCACTATAAAACAAAACACATGTGAAGTATGAAGACAATAGCACCAATTATCTATAGTTATGGCCTAGATCAAAGTTTGGTAAATCTTTGCAAAGGAGTGTAAACTCCAAGGTCAAGAGATCAAATAATGTATGTTTTGAACTAAAGAAAGGGCTTGCTTGTTTCAAGGAAATTACATTTGAAAGGTGAATTAAAGCCATACTTCAAACCAATCAAAAATTAAAGGAAAAGTCAAAGTTTTTGCGGACAAACAGACATACAGACGGATGGACAGGACAAAAAGTATATACCCCAAAATCTTTGCTATGGGGGCATAAGTAGAAAAAAAATTTCATCTGAATTTACAAGATAGTAATTCATCATATAATATTGTTGTAATATACTCAAAAAGACAACATTTTATCTACATACGTGATACAACAAACATACAGACTCATTCACGGTAACCGGGTTTCAAAGTTATTTATTACTACACATATAATATATCAAGTTTTTTTTTCGCTCATTGATTAGTGGTTACTTTAACATCAGGCACATCACAGGTGACTGCAGGACATTTTTGCGAAAGTTTTACATGGATATTTCAATAAACATTTTAGCCAAAAGAATAAAAAGATACTAGTAAATATTCAATGAACATTTTCACCAATTTTTACACCAGTTGGTAAAATGTTCATATTCTAATAGTGTTAGTATTGCAAATGTTAATTAGTTCTAAACTGAATTAAAATTAATATCGTGCTAAGATATATACATAAAATAAATACTAGTAATGTAGAATATGTTTTAGTGCTACCTTTATCCTTTAAAAAATAATAATGGTGTTTTATTTCCCTGATAAAAATTCCATACTTTAGGGACCACTAACACTGCAAATATATGCAGAAAATAAACATGTCAATTGTATTAGTTCAAGCTTATCAATAGCTTACTTTCACACACATACGTAATAAGGAAAAAAAAGAAGAAAAAAAATAAAAAGCATGTAAATATGTTCTTTGAAAAAGATAATCCCAAGTCGATTGCATTTTACAAAATACTAGAAAAAAAATCGTGAATTTGGCAATATCTTGATAAATATTCTGCATGAAAATGTAATATGTACCGAACATGAACCTGGTTGAGCCAATTTACTATATTTAAAATTGTTAACTGTTAAACATTGTCATAGAGTTGAAAATTCTCTGCTTTATACCGGTATTTTGAATACAGTACATTGACAATAATGTGGTAATGGGATTACACAACATTTCACTAGTTGATCATATTTTGTTCAAATTATATTTTCTTGTTAATTCTAAGCCCAGGCTAGATATTGAATTTGCATCGTTTGTATTCGACATTTATGGAATTGACCAATGACATGTAAATATGTATTGTGAATAAAAATCTATAAATGCAATTATGAAAACCAGTGCTTAAGATTCGTATATATATAGGAAACACTTTCTAAAGGTGCAATAACACTTGCTTATTGAGCTCCTGTACAGAATTCGTTTTTGTGATTTACTGAACTGTTGTCTTTGGTCTATAATCAACAGGTGATCAGTTCGACTCTCAGGTGTGACAAAACTGTCATAAACTCAGTAAATAAAATTTTTGTTGTGTGATTTTACAGCTTACCTTGTTCATGCGATTCTTTTTTAAAATTAAATTAATTTATAAGCTTTGATGATAGTCATGCAAACCAAAATTTCCCTTTCCTGTAAGGTTGTTTACTGAAAATCCTCTCCAGTATTTAAATTTCTATATTCTATATCTTTATCAATATTGCGGTGAATGTCAGCATCATAATATGCACTATGTAAGAAAACGGCTCTCTTGCACCACCTGTTCCGGTATCCGCTACTGTAGTTGTTCTGGAAAAGGAATCAACAAGTATAAAATTGTGAAAGATTCTCACTGAATCGAAACTTTTGCTACAGCTGTAGAGGAAACTATAGACTTGAATGCACTGAGCATTTCAATTTATAAACGTTAGTTATTTGTATTAACAGTTTACCCTATAATCGACGGACAAATGACTGCGTAGTAATATACGTACATATGAACTGGCGTATTCGAAACAAGGTAATAAATTGTTAGCTCATTCGTAAATTAGCGTAAAACACTAATTCACCGTATATTTTATAAGAAATGATTTCTTAGCATATTCAATTAGCGCATCGTTGTCCAAGCCAAAGGTGCTAAAATAAGAAGCCCGCCTTCTCAAGAACACATACAGTGCGATATGCAAAAAGCCCCCGTGACCCATTCTCATGTAAAATAACGAAGACCTAACATTGGATTCAGGATGTTAGCCAGACCCCCGAACTTTGCACCTATATAAAACAACTATATGGGTTTTCCACAATTTTGACCTGGGTAGCTCAAAATGTCTCCAGTTTTGTAAACCCAATTCCTTTTGAAAGTAAAATGGTTTTTCTTAGACTCCTCTGTAAAATGATGAAAGTCTAAATATGAGATCCAGGATGTTAGCCAGCTTCTGGCACAAGTTAACCTTTTAAACGGTATCATATCTATTGTTATCATTTTGTTTAGGCTAGTTATATTGGATTGGGGTCCTCTTTTCTAGTGAGACATTTGATTCGATTATTCAACATGCATTACATGTATATTGAGACAATTAAGTTTTTTTTGGAAAAAAATTATTAGGACATTGACGGTAATTTGAATAGTGGACCGGGCATAGAAACGAATAACTTTCTAATTTCTAACTAAATGATTAAAATTTTGTTTCACTAAAATATTGCGATAATAGAAATATAACGCTTGTTGATAGATGCATGTTAATATACAAACACAGAAAACAATTTGATTGAAATTAATTGCCTTTACCATGTTTACTAAGTAACATGTAAAAGCCAGTATGGCGGTGTTCTGAATCTGCTCTGGAAAATTTGTGTGAAATCTGGGTGTAGATGTGTTTTTAGTGTAATTTGAAGTTGAAAATCTACGAGAACTAGTTCTTATCCTCAAGAAATATAAAAACGGGATATATGGATCCCCTAGGTGAGTTTTGATGTACTGTACTGTACTGTGTATTTCGCAAACTATGGAACGCCGTCACTGCCTTATAGCAGAACACTACTATTGCATTGTGTCAACCTTCCATTACATTATGTCAACTCTTTATGACATTAACCCACACTACTATTGCATTGTGTCAACCTTCCATTACATTATGTCAACTCTTTATGACATTAACCCACCCTACTATTGCATAGTGCCAACCTTCCATTACATTATGTCAACTCTTTATGACATTAACCCACACTACTATTGCATCGTGTTAACTTTCCTTTACATTATATCGACTCTTTATGACATTTACACATACTACAATTTTATTTCGTCAACTTGCATTTCGTTATGTTTACTTTTCATGACAATCTTAGTTTTTATTAACTGATGTGAAAAGCTCATGCCATACTGTGCGCACTCTTCTACATTATGTCGATTCACTATTACGTTATGCGAACGCGGGTATCCTCGGCCTTTATATGAGCATAACGTATTTTCCGCGTTCCGCAGGCACTAAAATGGCGGGAGAGAAAACTGTTGTAGAAGAGATTCTCAGCGATTTCTGAATGACATCTTTAAATGAAAACTTTAAGCGACAAATGATTGACAATCTTGAAACATGCAAAGCCTCAATACTGCGACTGTGAATTAAAGTCACGTCTAAATTCAATGGTGTTTACTTAATCTGATAATTAAATAAATCAAATATTATGAGTCGTGCAGCAATCATTTTTTTCTTTTTATTTTGAGTTTTTTTTTTTTTTTTTTTTTTATAAAAGTCTTAAACGTTGTAGGACTTTGCATTAGTTTCACATTAAGTTTAGCTGAATTAAGCTGAAAACTTTTTCTATAGAACTATAAAGCCTGAGAGCTTCTCCGCTTTCCGCCCTTGGTCCCCAACCATATACCGTCTCCCTTCCTTGTTCAAGATTCCCATATCTGCCACTGATATGTGCCCATGCATGCTTACTAAGGCATATTCTATTGATTTAGATGAGCGACTGGTAGATTTTTGTAATAGAATTCTGGCCCTGGAATGATTAAAAAAAATACTAACTCCAGTGACGTAGCATCATTTTTTTGAAAGAGGAGGTCAGCCAGTAAAAAAAAAATCATTTATCCGAAAAAAACTAGACAAGCCAAGAAAAAAATGTCCAAGCCCGAAAATCCTATTTCGGGGAGAGTGGTCCAACTTCAATCAATCCTATTTTTTCCCAGATATATTATATTACCCTTAGTGGACTATATTTCAACAAGAAGTGGGGGTGGGGGGGGGGCTGTACAGTTTCAATGAACATTACATTTTCTATAGTAAAGTTATGTCTGGGAAAAGAGGGGGGTTGATATTATGTGCCTGTAATTTGTCCTAATCAATCACGACCCCCCCCCCCTTTCTTACCAGTCATTAAAACACGGTCGTCAACATTCATTATATACTAGATATACAGCTTTGAGATAATGTAAATGTATTTTTGCATCAGGTAATGAACTTGGAATCCACATGATAAAGAGTTAACACAATATAAAGATATTTTTAAATCACATAAGAAAGAATTGGCATAACGTTATAATATATCCACATCACGGTATGGAGTTTTGACATAATGTAATAAAGTGTTGATATAATATAAAGATATGTTCACATTATGTTATACACTTTTTACACCACGTAATAAAGCACTGACATAAAGGTAAGATGTGTTCACCTCACATCATGATGCCCTCGCCGTAAAATAAAGGTAAATCCATATCACGTAATAATGCTTTGATATAATAGAAATATACACTCTCAAAAAGGAATGGGCTTTTGACTTCATGTGATGATGAGTTTAATTATAAAACACAATTTACTTGACGTAATGCAATTTTGACCTCACATATTAAAGAAATGAAATGATGTAAAGAAACATTCATTTCACGTAATAAAGTTTTAACACAATGTAAACACATTATCACTCCACATAATGAATTTTTTACTTCAAGTTATGAAGTGCTGACATAATGAAAGGATGTATTTACCTCATGTAATGCAGCATTGACATGATGTTAAGATATATTTTCATCATCCCTTAAAAAATGGACATAACGTAAAGATATGTTCACATCACGTAATGATAAATTGACGTAATAAATGCACAGTTGTATGCTATAAGGCAGTGATGGCGTTCCATAGCAAACAATAGAATCATTGAATAGTGTTCAGTGGTGATTCTTGAACGTGCATGTCTAGTAAGGACTACCGTGTGTGTACTGTGTGTGATGTAACTGATCAGATAGATGAACTTGTCATACGAAATCATGTCTGAAACATCGATGGCAGATACTGCGAATATACTATCTCAAAGTCATTCTGTTATGTACCCAGCTTATTGTAATGACGAATCTCAAAAAGCCCAGAAAGAAATTTCTCTTGGGACACTACACGAGCTTCTTTTGCAAATAAATTCAAGACTTGCAGTCATTGAAAACAATAACACATCACTTGACAAAAGGTTGTGTGAAATTGAAAATAAAATGACACACTTTCAATCTATAAGTAATAACCGACTCCATATCCACATTGAATGACAGGGTAAACAAATTTGAGAGTGAGGTCAAAGATGTGAAACAGACCGTGTCGTCCGTTGAAGCTAGTGCTCAGTCCATGAGTGATATGTTTGAGAATGTAAAATCCCACGCAGATCAAGACCTGAGAGCTATTCGAATTGAGACAGCCAATCTAGACAAGAAATTAACTGATGATATTACAGATTTAAGCAACAGTCAGCGTGAATTACATAAATCAGTGATCGATCTAAAGAGCAGGTCCATGAGAGATAATTTAGTGTTCACCGGAATTCCAGAAAACAGAGAGGAAAACTGTGAAGAAGTTCTGCGAGATTTCCTGAAAAACAAGTTAAAAATCCATGACGAAATTCCCTTAGAGAGAGTGCATCGTTTAGGAAAACCTGATGAGTACAGAACCAAGCCAAGGAACATTGTGGCAAAGTTTAGTTTTTATAAAGATCGGGAATTCGTTCGTAAACGTGCCCCACTCAAACTTAAGGGATCTAACATTTGGGTGAATGAACAATTTCCACCGGAGGTAGAGGAGAAACGGCGCAAGTTGTATCCAGTTATGCGCAAGGCGATGAAAAACAATCAACGTGTGAAACTTGTTGTGGACAAACTGTACATTGATGGTAAGATGTATGAACCCAGCGATACAGAGGAACACGTCAACTCCCTGAACTACCCCAACCAAAGGATGTCCGAGAGTTCCAGGAGCACGCCGTGGACGTCCGGGGCGCGCCGTGGGCCTGCCAATAATGACAATCCTACACCACCCCCACGGGGAAACAAACGCTTTAGGAAATCTTCGACACCGACGAAATAGGAGAGCGCGGAAGGCCAGAGGTCAGCAAACAACTCTATCAAACTACTTAGTTTAAATGTGTGCGGAATTAAAAATAAACTCAATTATAGTGAATTTTTAGATCACATCTCCAAATTCGATATTATCGGCTTTACCGAGACAAGAACTGATGACGCTGATATAATTCAGATTCCAGGATTTACATTATTTATGAAAAATAGACAAAAATTATCAAAAATTCGATCAGGAGGAATTATTTTAGCTGTAAGAGATAGTTTGGTTAAACATGTAAAAATATTGAACACCACTTGTAAATATGTTCTTTGGTTTAAGATAAGTAAATGTTTGTTTAATACTGATGAAGATGCAATATTTGGTGTCGTGTACCTGCCCCCGGAAGGCAGTAAATATGCATCTGCAGATTGTTTTTTAGACATTGAGAGTGAACTAATTTCCATATCTAAAGACAGCAAATATGTGTGTTTAATGGGTAACTTTAACTCCAGAGTAGGTAATATGCATGACTGGTTTGAAGCTGATGATTTTCAGCTAGAATTACACAAATGTGAGGAATTTTTTAAGACAGCTATAGAGACCAGAACTATTATTTTTGATAACTTTAAGATTCCTCTCCATAGGATAGTACAAGATGCCCATGTTAATAATTTTGGATACAAAATGATTGATTTTTGCAAAAACAATGATTTTTATATTGTAAATGGTCGTGTTGGTAGTGATAAATACGTGGGAGGTTTAACTTGTAAGGGTAGTAGCACGGTGGATTATGTGGTTGCCACAGCACCTCTGTTTAAAATTATTCAAGATTTGGTATCTCTGACTTCTGTAACTTGTATTCGGACGTGCACAATCCAGTTTCATTTTCTATTTTACCAGCGTTTTTCACAGAACACAGGTGTGAAGATATTGTTGAAAATCAGGCACGTGTAAAACTATGGTCACAAGACCAAGCAAAACATTTCCCAGAGAATGTGGATATATCTAAGGTTAAGGACATAGAGAATGAGTTAGATATTTTGACCAGTAGTACAGAAACAAAGAACATTAGTAAAGACACTTTAAACGATGTTACTAATAAGTTATGTGGTATATTTTTAAACACAGCTAAATCAACATTTGGGTTTAGTCGTAATTTTAAGAAAAATAATTGTGAAAACAAACGTAATAAACCCTGGTTCAATAGAGAGTGCAGGACAGCGAGAAAGAAATATCATTTGGCAAAGCGATTGAATAGTAAAAATTCTTGTTTAGAAAATAAAGCTAACCTCCAATTAGAAAGTAAAAACTATAAAAAGATTTTGGATTCATGTATAAAAGATTATAGGAAAGGCATAACAAAAAACTTGAAATCATTACGCTCAACAAATACAAGAGATTACTGGAAAATTTTAAATGGTCCTAATGCGTCAAATAAATGTGCTGTAGATATTAATTCTATGTTTGATTTTCTGAAGGGCATCAATGAAGGTCATGACAATGACATAGAAGATGTCGACACTCTAAGCTTCCCAACAGATAGCCATGAATGTGATGATTTTTTTGAATTTTGAGATTAGTGAGGAAGAAATTTTATGTGCAGTTAAAAAATTGAAAAATAATAAGGCCACAGGCTACGACCAGTTGTTAAACGAACATATTTCATCAACAATAGCTATATTTTTGCCTGTATATAAGAAATTGTTTAATTTGATTTTTGATAGTGGAATCATTCCAGACGAATGGCTCACGGGTATTGTCAAATCGATTTTTAAAAACAAAGGTGACCCAACAAATCCAGAAAATTATCGTCCAATAACACTTTTAAGTTGCCTTGGTAAGCTTTTTACCTCCATTTTATGTAAACGCTTGGAAAGTTATGTAGAGAACTTTAATCTTATTAGCGAAAGTCAAACTGGCTTTCGGAAAGGTTATTCTACCTTGGACAATATACTTAGTTTACATTTTCTTACAAACATGGTGATGTCTCTCAAAAAGAAACTTTTTTGTGCTTTTATTGATTTCAAACAGGCATTCTATACTGTGTGGAGAAATGGGCTTTGGTACAAACTTTTGAATAATGGCATTAGCGGTAAATGTTTTACTTTTATAAAAAACATGTATAATGGAGTCAAGTCCCTTGTGACTATGAATGGTCTTTCATCTGAATTTTACAACTGTAACATTGGTGTCCGCCAAGGAGAAAATTTATCACCTCTCTTGTTTTCTATGTATATTAACGATTTAGAAGAGTTTCTCGTCAGCAAAAATGTGCATGGGCTATCTTTTAATAATGTAAGCAGCTCAAACTCGGAAGAAAATGAAATTTTGTTGTATTTTAAATTATTTATTCTGTTCTATGCTGACGATACAGTTATAATGTCTGAGTCTGCAGAGGGTTTACAACATGCTCTAAATGAGTTTCATTCGTATTGTGTACAATGGAAACTGAACGTCAATGTAGACAAAACAAAAATTATGATTTTTTCGAAAGGTCCATCTGTTAAAAATGTATTTTACTACAATAATTCTGTTATTGAAACTGTGAACGAATTTAAATACCTAGGTATACTCTTTTCCCGATCAGGTTCATTCTGTAAAACTAAAAAACATTTATGTGAGCAAGCTCAAAAAGCCATGTATGGAATTATACGAAAAATTAGACAATTTAATTTACCAGTAGATTGCCAGCTTGATTTGTTCGATAAAGTTGTCACTCCAGTACTTCTGTATGGATGTGAGATATGGGGTTTTGAGAACACTGAAATAATTGAACGCGTTCATCTTAAATTTTTGAAATATATTTTTAATCTAAAAAGTAGTACTCCTAGTTATATGGTTTATGGCGAAACGGGTCGCTTCCCTTTGTATATAACAGTGTATTCAAGAATGATATCCTATTGGGCAAAATTATTGGTAAGCCCTGAAAATAAGATTGTTTTTGTTACATACAATGAAGCGCATTGAAGTAAAACATTTATGTTTTGAAGGTCAATTATAACATAAACAGTTTTGTAATATTCGTCGTAGTTTTAAGATTCTTCGCGACAAGCATCATGAGTTACACTGAAATGGAGCTTTAAAAAAAAATTAAAGAGGGAGTTAGATACTCCCCGCTTCTGTTAAACACAAATTGCAACGAATATGTAAATATTTATATGTATTACCACAACACAGAATATACAATTTGATTGGCTATTATATTTATGGAAAACCTGTTCTACAGGTATTTGAAGAAACAACTTGACCGTTTTATCAATTTCTAAAGAAATGGGCGTGTCAAAAGATGACAATAAACACTCTAAATATAGCTCAAAACGTTCCATTCGAACGGAAAATTTTACCAAACAATGCGCTTCATGTATAAGCATTTATTTGAACAGTTTTGTTCAGGAACATAAGAATCCTTGGATTTTATGTATTAAGAATATACTTGATAGTTGTGGCTTCTCAAATGTATGGAATGAACAGACTTTTTAAATATTAAATGGCTAAAAGCTATAGTTGAACAACGTCTTAAAGATCAGTACATACAGAAGTGGCGTAGTAATATGCGCGATTCGTCTAAAGGTCTCACTTATAGTATCTTTAAAACAGAATTTGGATTTGAAAAATATTTAGCCTTACTACCAAAAAAATTTCGAACAATTTTAATTAAACTAAGAACAGCAAATCATCGTCTTCCAGTTGAGACTGGGAGATGGTTTGGAATTCCCAAAAATGATAGACTATGTAATCTTTGTAATAATGGACAAATAGCTGATGAGTATCACTACATTTTAGAATGTAAATATTTTTCCGAATATAGAAAAAAATATCTTCCTAGTAAATATTGTAATAGACCAAATTTTTTTCAAATTCTCAGAATTGTTGTCATCTGCTGACTACAAAGTATTAATTGAACTATGCAGTTACATAAATAGAGTATATGAAAAAGTCTGTCCTCCATAATTATGTTCCCCAAACGAAGTTGGGGAACATATTGTTTTTACTCTGTTTCTTATTATTATTATTATTATTATTAAGGTCTTCCGACTTCCTTCGGAAGACCTTATTGTTTTCCTTCTGTTTTCTATTATTATTAAAGAGTGTCGTATCAAAACTCTAAATATGTGTTCAATTTGTTGATGCGTGCATATATTAAAAAGATATGAACGAACCAAACTTTGTCCCACTGTCGGGGGTTCGAATCCCGCTGGGGGCGTTTCAAAATTTTTTTCTTTGTTTCTGCCTTTTTTTATTTGCAAATGTCTTTTCTCTCTTTTTCAACATGTTTGGAATATTTTGCCAATTTTTATAAGCTATTTTTAGAGATATTTTGAAACATACCTGTAGTAATCATGATGTAATGTAGAGAGACTGCTATGAATAAACGTAAACAAAAAAATGCACTCTGAAATCTATTTCCTGGAATGACACAGCATAGAACTCTAACGAAAAGTCGGTCGGAAGACCTGCTTGTTGCCCCAGCAACAAGAACGAATCTAGTATTCTTACTATTTTCGTATTGACCAACTTTTGGAAATGACCTTTGTCCGGTCCATTTCTCCAGAATAGCTGAAGATATGAAAGTTTACTGTGTCAGATATCATAGATCTGGACTTGAAGATGTGTCGAACAACATTTTTTCCGTCGTCAATTCTTCTGGTCGTCACAGAAAAGGGGATTAAAAGTCGATTTTTTAAATTTCTTTGTCTTTCTTTCTATCTTTTTCTGTGATATTCATGGCATAAGTAAAGGCCCCTATTTGCTGATTTTACGTAT
>NW_026940061.1:0-9746 GCF_032062105.1 Saccostrea cuccullata
TTTTATGAAGCTTTAAAATGTATGTTGATTACAAGTTATCCAGTCTAAAATGGTTTATATCTATAGATAGTTTTTGTAAGACATATTTTCTCTCAGAGTTATTTCCCTTGGTTGGGTCATCATCTAAGAGGTCAACCTGCTGATTTAATTATTTTCCCCTTTGTCTAGCCAAATTTAAGAGGATGTCGTAGAAATGTTTTTTTTTTTTGGAAATTCTTGATTAATAAATGTTATGAAAAAAGGAGTGTTTAATAAATGTATATTTTTCATAAACCATGTTTCCAGTATAAAGAATAAAAAAAGTTGATTGAATAATTAAGGAAAATAAGCATATTGATTTTCAATATATACAGCTACCAGGGGAAAACTTTTCTTTTTGGAGATTTTTGTTCTATTGAAATCTGATCATTTACCACCAAATAAATAAAGAAAGTAAGAAGGAAGGAAATACAAACACCCTCTTTCCCCTCCCACCTTAAGATTAAAAAAAAGACAATGGGGGTTTTCTTTAACATAATTCAGGGCAATGATGCTGTGTGGACTGGATAACTTGGAACATTGAATTTTTTTCTTGTTTTATCAGCTTTCCTCTCTGTTCCAGTTTTCCCTTGATACATGGACCTTATTCCCATGGAAACCTTTCTTATTTCAGAATAAACTCTCCAATTTTTTGTCAGATATCAAATGACAAAATATTTTTTGCTTTTTATGGTATCAACTTTCTGACTTATCATATCTATTGGTCTTTCTTATTATAAATATGTAATGAATTGTTTCAATTAAATTAAACAATGTATACAGTAAACTTAAAAAAAAATGATAAAAATATAATTAATAGATTTTTTGATAAACCAGTTGGCAAGTTAATATAGAGAATTGATATTTTGTGTAAATTTACCATAGTCAGAAAGTCATCCATGTTTTGTTGCTATTTTTAGCAAATTGAGGCCCAAGAGAGGGTACTATTGTTGGAGAAACAGTTAGAGGAGGCCAGGAGAATGAAGGAGAAACTGGCCGAAAAGCGAGAAAAGGCCGCACAGCAATAAATCATACAGTGTGGCATCTCTAAGCTGGATTCACTCATAATACTGATTTTATAATTTTAAAAGCTTTGGCAACATTTCTCTAAAAACGTTTCATGTAACAAGTATAAAGAATATCATAAGGTATTCATCTATGCGTGGAATACAAAAAAGATTTTCAAAACAGGAGAAGTGAATCTAGTTATCACACAGTCTGATTGGTTAACTGTCACAAAGTGTTTGATTGGTTGATTGTCACAATGTGTTTGATTGGTTAACTGTCAAGTACTGTTTGATTGGTTAGCTGTCATGGACTGCATGCTATATACCATTTTTCTTGACATTCTTCTTTCTCAACATCTTGACTTCATCTGTATACATATAATCATTTTCTCCTCCATATAAAATTTTCAGGAACTCCAATTTCAAGAAGAAATGTTACGTAAGGAGAGGGAGTGGATAGAAGCCAGAGAGAAGCTGGCCAAATTCAGAAAACAGCGATACAAAGACGCACCCCATGATAGCGACTCCTCATCAGCATTCTGAAACAGCTTTAACCATAAACTGTATAGTGCCTGTCTTATGTATTGTGATTTCAATATGGCTTCCATGCTGACCTTATAAAGGTCACAGAGAAAAGAGTTTCAGTGACTAAGATGAGGGGTGTGGCTAGGGTTAAGAAAGCATTTGAATAGTGTTGGATTTGCAGTGAGTTTAGTTCTTACATGATTAGAATGATACTAGACAGAATGTATTGAGGTGTTTGTATAAAGATTTTGTACAATCAAGAGATGTGTTACAAATGAATGGAATTTTACAGACAGACTTATAATAACAGAGTAACATACATGGATTTTTTTATACAATTTAGAGGATTTTATTGAGTAAGTATTAGAAGAATTTTTATGGATTCAAAGATTTGATCATCAAGCAATAAGAAATTGTTAGCCATTTATATTTTTCTAATTTAGATCTGCTGAATGTTTATTTGAAGAAAAATTAACTGAGTGCAGTTTTATGTATTATTTTATTCTACATAGAGTATGTGATAACTGATTTGTATACCTATTGCTTCTGTTTTTGTCCGTCGTCGTCCGTCGGTTCGTCGTATTATGCAACAATATGATAACTTCTTTATCATTGATTCTGATAACAACCAATTTGTATGATGTGTATTTTATCTACTTGTGTTTGTAATACAAGTGATTACTAATATTTCTGAAAGCTGAGCATATTTTATAGAGAAAAATGTTTGCAATATGAAATATATGAAATATTCTGGTGTTAGGGCGGGGGGGGGGGGGGGGGGGGGCTGTATATTTTGCACATAAAAATTAATATATATACTTTAGTTTAATAATACCTATTTTGTATTTGAATGTGAGTCCAGAACATTTTGGTCTGTGTGTGTTTGTGTTGCTAAGAAAAAATCTAAGCATGGATATGTTTTAATATAAGTTTTAAATGGATGTTAATGATAGAAAAAAAGTTCTATAACTTTATATTGTTTGTTGTATGGCTTTTGTTGTATGGCAGTATAATCCGAATGATTAACAAGCTAGTCTTATCATAACCAGTGCTAAGCCTGTAGACGTGTTATATGTTATAACGTTACATTATTTGTATGTATTTATTTCTATCAAAGCTGATGCTTTCTATTCACTGTTTTATACTATATATATTGTGCTATATATTTACCATGCATTATCAAACCATAATGTGTCTAGATTTCAACTACAGCATGCATACTGAACTATTCAATATGATAATTATCTCACCATTAATTAATGGATAATAATATAAAATTATCTACTGTAAGACTGATATTTATCTCATTATAAGATGATAATTATCTAAAATTATCTAACATTTAGAAGATAATTATCACACTTTTCCTGAAAGATAAACTCATCATTACTCTATCAATATCTATCATTAAAGATTTAGGAGTGATTATGGTGTTTCTAAGCATTATTGTCTTTACTTACAATAAAATGTACAGTTTATCAAATGAAAACAGGAATTATAGCTATCACATTTTGATATCCATGGATCTTCATGGATAAGAAAAATTAAAATCCCTTTTAGAAATAAGCCTTACTTAGATAACCCCTGTTATAATGTTCTTTAAAGAAAGGAATTTAAGATTGTTAATAAAATCTTTTGTCCTCCCTCATTGTATTATATTTACAGAATTATATTTCATTTTCACTCAGTCTTTGGTGGGTGTTACATCTAATCGTGTATAAAATCGTACTCTTGTTAATATCTCCCTATGTGACAACATGAACTGCATATCAAAGATTTTAATTCATGATGCTTATGTATTGACGTGTTATAAATGATGATAATAAATATATGTATAAGATGTCTATATTTTGTTGTTGGTTTTTTTGCATTGGTGAATTTCACTTTCGTCGGTGAAAAGTCTTTCAGTTGGTCGTCTGGCACCTGAAAGGTATAATAGATAGCCCTACTAACAACTATTTAGAAAATATAACAAGAGTTAGTTTTCTAAAAGAAGGTCATAGTTCAAGGTCAATGTCATGGGATAAAAATAATGGTAAGAAAGAAGATACTGATTACAAGGAATGTATATGTGGAATATTACAACTCTAGCAGCAACTGTTTCAATGTTTTAGGTAAGGATAAAGTAGCTCCAAGGTTGGGGTCAAACACATGGGCATCGAAAGATTAATATTCAAAAACACTTATTCTTCTCACGAACCACTGTGTCAAAATAAGCTGATTTTTAGCTCTACTGGTCAGAGACCAGAAGAGCTTACGCGATAGTAAGGTGTCCGTCGTCCGTCCGTCCGTCTGTCTGTCTGTCCGTCTGTCTGTAAACAATTTTTCAAAACGCTACTCCTCCTACAGTTTTGGTCTGATTTCAATATTACTTGGCACACAAGTAGACTACACTAAGATACATAAAATAGTGCATCGGTTTTTGATTTCAATGAACGATGTTGCTATGGTTACTAAAAATAGAATTTTCTGTGAAATTTCTTTAAAATGCTACTCTTCCTACAGTTTTGGTCTGATTTCAATAGAACTTGGCAAACAAGTAGACTACACTAATATACATAATTCTGTGTATCGGCTTTTGATTTCGATGAATGATGTTGCCATGGTTACTAAAAATAGAATTTTCTTTGAAATTCCTTTAAAACGCTACTCCTCCTACAGTTTTTGTCTGATTTCAATATTACTTGGCACACAAGTAGACTACACTAAGATACATGAAATAGTGCATCGGTTTTTGATTTCAATGAACGGTGTTGCCATGGTTACTAAAAATAGAATTTTCTTTGAAATTCCTTTAAAACGCTACTCCTCCTACAGTTTTGATTTAATTTCAATATTACTTGGCACACAAGTAGACTACACTAAGATACATAAAATAGTGCATCAGTTTTTGATTTCGATGAATGGTGTTGCCATGGTTACTCAAAATTGAATTTTCTTTGAAATTCCTTTAAAACGCTACTCCTCCTACAGTTTTGATTTGATTTCAATATTACTTGGCACACAAGTAGACTACACTAAGATACATAAAATATTGCATCGGTTTTTGATTTTGGTGAACGGTGTTGCCATGGTTACTAAAAATAGAATTTTCTTTGAAATTCCTTTAAAACGCTACTCCTCCTACAGTGTTGATTTGATTTCAATATTACTTGGCACACAAGTAGACTACACTAAGATACATAAAATAGTGCATCGGTTTTTGATTTTGGTGAACGGTGTTGCCATGGTTACTAAAAATAGAATTTTCTTTGAAATTTATTTAAAATGCTACTCCTACTGTTTTGGTCTGATTTCAATATTACTTGGCACACAAGTAGACTACATTAAGATACATAAAATGGTGCATTTGTTTTTTATTTTGATGAACGATGTTGCCATGGTTACTAAAAATAGAATTTTCTTTGAAATTTCTTTAAAACGCTACTCCTCCTACAGTTTTGATTTGATTTCAATATTACTTGGCACACAAGTAGACTACACTAAGATACATAAAATAGTGCATTGGATTTTAATTTTGATGAACAATGTTGCCATGGTTACTCAAAATTGCATTTTCTTTGAAATTCCTTTAAAACGCTAGTCATCCTACAGTTTTGGTCTGATGGCAATGGCTTCTTTTCTCATCCTTTGTTATAAGTACAAACCAGTAGAGCTACAGTCTCGACAGAGACTTCTGTTTTCTGGAAATATTCTGGGGTACTCCCAGGGCTAGAACGGGGCCACAATAAGTATTACAGGAGGACAATATCTGGTGAAGAACTGCTGATTGCAAAATATTATATATACAAAATAAAGCAATATAGATTTATGATGTCTTAATTCACTTAATGATATCTAATACACATTTTTTGAGTTAATGAGAAACATGCATTTTGTCGGGCCCAAGAACCAAACTGTTTTCCTTAGGCCGAAGGCAGACGGTTTGGTTCGAGGATTCTACAAAATGCATTTTGCAAGAGAACGCAATCAAAAATGTTTTGTTATTCGTTTTATTCCAGTGTTTTGTTGTACTCTCAGTCCAAAATCTCATCGACAAGTCCAACATCTTGCTCATCGGTCAAACACCGTTTTTATTCCATTCAGTAAAACATGAAAAATGAAAAAAGGTATATATTTCTATAGGAACAAATCTTTAAAGTTTTAACGATAAGACAATATGTTCACACCCACCTAATTTACACCCCTTTTGCTTTTGTACGTATTATTTATGGGAGACATGTAGATATTTCTTTGACTTTTTATATACAAAAACATTATAATGATCGCTTGATAGCGCCTTTTTGGCGGATGGACACCCTGGATCCGCCCTTTTAATTTAATTTGAATAGAATCTCTAAGAATGTTACTAAATTATACGCAGAGTATATATAAGATTTATACCACTAATTATAAATGTATGGATATTTAACAGCTGAATAAGATCAGTGATACATCTTATCTGTTGATTAAACTTGAATCGGATACTGTAAAATGACATATTTTCGTGGGGTCAAATTTTAGAGGTTTAAATTAATTTCGTGATTTAAATTATTTTAGAAGTAATGCTTATGAAATTTATTTTGGGGTGGTTTTAAATTTGATGGGTCTCTGCATACCTCAAAAACAACGACAATTTTATCAATTTCATGAATTTGGACTGGATCTACAGTGCGTAAGTAAAATGTCCAACAGTAAAAAAAATCTTTTCCTTACATTGACATTAGCCGAAATGGTGAAGTGTACCAGACATAAATTCCAAACAAATATTAATTTTGGTGAATAATCTTTTAGTACATATATTTCTATGATTAATTGAGTTGATACATATTATATTACTTTTCCAATGTAAATATTAGGAAGGCTTTTTTAAGTGTAGCCATTTTGTTATGCACGCACGAGTCACTGTATTGTTACTTAATATGTCTCAGTAACATATCAAAAATATATAAATTAATGTAAGATATAAAGCAATCATGTATGTAGCTTGAAAGAACATTTAATGCTGCATTTACTAATTACACAATCTTTACAGTAGTTGTCTACATGAAATAAATGCAAGCATCAATAAAAGTGTAGCCATTTTGTCACAGGTACGAAAAACGTCATTTTACGCAATGCGTACATATGACGTCGGGATTGTCAAAGTATTATCACCGTGGCTTTTTGTGAACATGCAGGAACCCCCCACCCCACCCCACCCCCACCCCCGCCCTACCCCAACCCCGATGTTCAAATATTATAAATCTTTCCTCGGGTAATTTTGTGAAAACAAAATTCCGTCAGGTGACTTATATATAGGTGGTACATTTTTCGCTTACTATGACACTGTGCTCGAACACGTTAAAAAGTCACCCATCGATTATTATTATTAATTATTATTTCATTTATTTTTAAAGCGCAAAATCACATATTGTTTCTATACGCTGTACAATGGTTTTGCTAACTTTTAATAACAATATATCAATAAAACCTATAAATTTGTTATGGAAAGTAAATAATCGATAAAAATAGAAGTACCTTATATAAAACATAGTAGTAAGATGAAATTGGTTAACGTAGACAAGGCAAAATAAAATGAAAATAAAAGCTGATATGTAAACAGGATAGTACTTCTGAAGTTGAGTTTACGAGAGGTTACACATGGAATCCTTGATGTTTTACTGGAATTTTACATTCATAGGTTATATTCACGCTTTAACAAGAGTGTTTTTAGGTTCTTGCGGAATGCTCCATTTGCTTCAAGCTCTCGTAGTTCTAAAGGCAGGTTGTTCCACAGTTGTGCACCCAATGTGCTTATGGCTCTTGCACCATATTTGTTCGATGATTTCTTTACTATTACTTTCCATTTGTCAAACTATGATCTTAAAGTCCTTTGTGGCTGATAAGTTTGGCATAACTCTCTCATATAAGGTGATGCAGAGGAGGAGTGTAGAGACTTGTGCATGGTTGTCAGCACTTTAAGCACAACACGTTGTTTTACAGGCAGCCAGTGCAATTGTTGAAGTACTGGCGTGATATGTTGTCTGTAGAACGTTTTTGTGAGACAACGCGCAGCATTGTTCTGAGCCACTTGTAATCGGTGCATGGAAGGATGGGTTGTGCCTAGCAGAAGGGCATTGTGATTGGGATACGACTGTTGCATTGATGACCTTTGCACACGCTTCCTGGGTGAGATGTTGTTTCACCTTGGAGATTCTTCTTATGTTAAAATATATCGAATCTTTTTTACCATTGAGTTGACTTGTGTTTCCATTGATAAGGTAGCATCCAGGGCAGCATCGAGGTTTTTAACAGTGGATTGAGGTGTCACTATTGCGTCACCAATCCTCAGCTGAATGTTCATAACACGGTACTGGTTATGGGTACTGGCAATCACCATTATCTCGGTTTTTGCATCATTTAGTTTGAGTTTGTTTACAGTCATCCAGGTTCGGACACTCGCTATGCACTCCTCCATAACCTGGACTTGTTCCGTATTCCTGACATTGTTTTTTTTTACTCAGACGGTTGTACAATTGAGTGTCGTCTGCAAATCCATGACGGCTAATGTCATACTGGTTGTTGACTCTCCTGAGTGGAAGAAGGTACACCAGGAAGAGGAGGGGACGGAGAACAGACCCTTGTGGCTTGAGTGCGGCTACTCAGGTAAGACTGTATCCAACAGAGTGCCGTGTCCGTCAGTCCAACTTCCACGTATGTAGTCTCTCCAGTAAGAGGGTGTGATCAATGGTGTCGAATGCAGCACTCAGGTCGAGAAGGACCAGAAGCATGGCATCACCTTCATCCAGTACTGCTTCTACGTCTGCTTTTATTCGTAGGATGGCTGTTTCAGTACTGGTACCGGTCTTTTAAGCTGACTGCAGGTCATCATGAAGACCGTTTCTGGTGAGATTTAAAATATTCTTTACTTAAATCGTTTTAAACCTTTGTAAATAATGTACTTGTGCTGTACAGAATGAAAAGGAAGATGGAAAATAGAAATCTCATTTTTTTAATACATGTCATTGTTATTCATTCAGTCTAATTTTAGATTCATTCTTACGATATGTTAGCTCCGCCTCTCATACATGTATACATAATGTACAATGAAGGACAGTTAAGTGTTAAATTCTCTATATTTGGACAAAACATGAAATTAGTTATTACATTAAAAGTCCAAAATTATTTTTAACATTTAAATTTGGTGTCTAATATGACAAACCACTCTAATTAATTTATAAAAGTGAACTTAAGATTTAAAAGCAACAGAAGCGACCGAAAAAAGACCCAAAACACAGTGTTAAGTGCAGTTGTTCTTTGATGTCATTGAACTGTGTTATTTACTGCGCGTCGCTGCTTCATTACAAATAACATGTCTAATTTTAAGTTATAATTTTCCATGATTTTTAACTCCAAAAATAGAGTATTATTAGTTACAAAGTCTTTTAGTAACGGGGTATGGGATGATACCTGGATAGTAAATTTCATACCTGGCGATGCGGAGCTGAGTCGGATATGAAATTTACTAAAAAGGTATTATTCCATACCCTGTCACTATAAGACTATGTAACGAATTTACCCCACCGATGAAACATTTACGTTTTATCTGCAGTTTATAAATGGTTTTCTCTGCTAAATGCTTCATCAAGCGTATACTGTGTCTATTATGACGTCACGTTTGTGTTTGTGACGTAATACAACTGACCGGGTATAAGTAATCCAGATTTCAACCAATCGTAAGCCAGGATTTCACGGTGGGGTAATATTAGTTACATAGTCTTTTAGTGACAGGGTATGGGATGATACCTGGTTAGTACATTTCATACCTGGCGAGGCGGAGCCGAGTCAGGTATGAAATTTACTAACCAGGTATCATCCTACACCCTGTCACTAAAAGACTATGTAACGAATTTACCCCACCGATGAAATATTTACGTTTAATCTATACTTTATAAATGTTTTTCTCTGCTTAAATCTATGTTACGCTTATACTGTGCCTATTATGACGTCACGTTTGTGTTCGTAACGTAATACATCGACCGGGTATAGATCTACAACTGACCGGGTATAGATTTACAACTGACCGGGTATAAGTAATCCACCGCCTTCACGTGACAGACTTCAACCAATCGTAAGCCAGGATTTCACGGAAAAATCGACAGAGGTGGGGTAATTACCTTAAAATTCAGCATATGTGATATTGCTATTTTTCGTCATTTCGATATTTCTAAAAAA
>NW_026940062.1:0-9690 GCF_032062105.1 Saccostrea cuccullata
GAAATCACAAGCTGAAATCAACAGCAAAAACGACTTCCACCTGGAACTTTTAAATGTTCGACAGAGTTGAGACTTAAAAAGACAGGGACTTCCATACTTGGAGATCTCAGCTACAGATCTGGTATAGCTTCAAGTTAAAGGAGTGTCAATTAAAGTTTCAATAGCTGTACACTACATTACATTCATTATGAAAAACATTTAACATGTTTAATGAAAAAATCCTTCAGAATTTCCTCAATCATTTACATATTGAAATAAAAAAAAGACATAATTGAGATTTAATAATTGCATTTGTGCAATCCTCCGTACATGTTAGTGAACTGCAAAGAGATGAAAATATTTTTTGAGTGGGTTCATGATCTTTACTATAGTTGGATCCCGTTACCTACATAACGGAGTTTTTGAGGTGGTGAAGAGCTCGGATCTGAACGCTGAGGGGGAGTTTCTGGCCCAGCGGGGGAGTCTGGACGTAGTGGTCCCCACAGAGTTAGAGGGGGCGGCATACATACAGGTGGAGGTGAAATCTGTCCCAGGTAACTAAACACCTGTTATACAGGTAACAAAAATTGTAATATCTAACAGAAAGCAATGAACATGTCTTGTTGCATGCAATATTTATTGTGCATTGTGGTACATCACCTTCTGGTTATTTTCATTTCCAAGCATTATTTGTATCATTCCCTAAGACAGTAACACAACATGAGTTGTTTCCCATTTAAAAGATAGCCATTTTTCTGTTTTTTTCATATTTTTTTGTTTTCTTTAGACACTATGGATCTGACAGGTGCTATACTTAAGATACCATCAGGAATCGGTCCAGTACGAAGTGAAACTTATTGGCAGCAGAAACTAGAGAAAGCACAGAATGTTCTATTCTGTAAGGAGATCTTTGCACAGGTAAGATATTTGTAAATATGACACACAAGTTGTCTGTAAAAAAAAAATTAGAATTTGTTGCTCAATGAGAGGTTGAGACTAATTTGGAACATTGCATTTCATTCCACTGAATGTCAAATTCATGTCTTAAATATATCTGGAATTGATGTTTTTTCTTCCTGTAAAGCTTGCCAGAGAGGCTGTTCAGTCTAAATCCTCTGTCCCTCACCTGGTGGTCGGGAACCAGATTATCACCAACGTAAGTCATTCACAACACAAACTGTAATGTAAATACATGAACCAGATTATCACCAATGTAAGTCATTCACAACACAAACTGTAATGTAAACATGCAAACCTTCTGTGTTTTTAACACAAAATAATAAAAACAGTTCTAACACCTTTCTGAAAAAAATTAAACTAAATAGTTTAAGAAGAATTCTTTGTACCTCCAATGGATAAAATGAGCCAGCTGCAGTTTCCTAAAATCATGAACCCATGTCCGTATAAAAAAAAACTTTTTTTTTTGGACAGGTGTTTCCAGGCATACAACTCTCCATTGTCTTGTGTCACTCCACAGGGAAAGAAAAAGAGAAGAAGGTAACGGAATGTTCAGCTTGTTTTGTTTCATTTCTATTGGTACATGAATTTTCAGGTGTGTTAGATAAATTATTTTATCTGGGTTTATGAACTCCCTACAGCTGCCTCAGTATAAAATGGACCACAACCACGTGTTAGAGCACTCTCTGCACCAGCTGCTGAGAGAGAACCACTTTAAGAACATAAACTTTCCCGCGCCCCACCCTGTGACGGCTCTGGTGGGACTGACCAAGCGCCGGAGACTGGCTGGACCTAACGCTCTCAGTCGTAAACAGCTGATGGAGATGTCAGAAAGGTCAGATAGGTCAAGGGTCAGATAGGTCAGGTGATTACTGGCCTCACTAAAATTTAATTTACAATAATGATAGAAAGTTACAAATATTTGCAAGTGGAATAGAATTTTGTTTAATTAAATCCAGTTTGTATCAATATTGTGTGAAGTGTTAAAATGGAGTTTATTAAGATGTACAAATGACACTAATATTTAATTTTAGTTGAGTAAATTTTAATTTCTGTGAAATTCAAAATTTTTTTGAAAAGAAGGTATCACTTTTAGGCCAAAAAAAAATTAATTTCTTGGTTCTCAGGCCCTTCCTCATCTCTTCCAAGGGTGCTTCATTGACCCTTTTTATTGCTAATCAATAAAATATATACACACCAAATCACCTCCCTCATTATTTTTTGAGGTTTGAACAATGTAAAAAGCTGCCTCATCATGTTTTTGGGGCAAAAAAAAAAAAAATAAAATGCCTCCCTCCTTCATCATATTTCTTGAAAAAAGGCCTGAGAACCAAGGAATTAATTTTGCATGGCCTTACAGAAATATTTTTTTCTTTCAGTGAGAGTATGTTGGATCAAATCATCAAACAGACAAAGCATAATGTGCTCCGGTTAAGGTCAGTATTCCAATCTTTCTGTTTGAAGGTTGCTTGCCATGAATAACATGCAATATGAGTAACATAAACTTTATTCATTGCAAACAGGTAAACTCTAATCAATAGACCACTGTGAGAGTTAAGTTACCAATATAACTGGATTTACTTTTCAGGACAATGCAGACCATTGATGGGTTTGCGGCCACTCTGTCGGACCCCCAGTTGACCGTTCACTGGAGTTGTTGTAACAGCAGTACTGAGGCCAGCTGTAGGGTCATCATCACATCTCAAGGTTATGACCTCAGGTGGGTCACAATGGGGTCATCATCTTATCTCAAGGTTATGACCTTGTGTATGTGACAGTAGGGTCTCCATTATATCTTAAGGTTACTGCAAAAGCAAATATTCATGGTGAATTAAATTTTGTTGTTAACAATTATCAGCAAAGTTAAATCCAACACAAAATTTTATATGACTATATTTCCTTTCAAAACAAAATTAAATGCCGACGAAACAACTTTTTATGATAAATCAACAAAATTTTATCCCCGATAAAATTTGTGAATTTACAGTATATCACAGTCATTCCATCATTACTCCTGAATGTCATGACCTCAGGTAGGTCACAGTAGGGTCATCATTACATTTTAAGGTTAATATTTCAGGTAAGTCACAGTAGGATTAATCATCACTGCTCACTGTTATGATCTCAGTTCAGTTTACATGTTGTCTAATTTACAGAGTTTGGCACAATTTTTTAATTATCATCAGTGTTGATAGTTTAGTTCATGTTGTTTTCTTTTTTACAGGGTGTGGCACAGCTTTGTAATTATCATTGGTGTGGACAGCCTTAAGGTCATTATTAAGGAGGGCAGAGTTTTCTTCTTATCTTTTGAGGAGAAAGAACTACAAGACTTTATTATGTGGCAGGTATAATACCTCAAACACTTTCTTTATAAGACTTCCATAAAAGTATTTAGCTGTTGATCTAGTAATTTCCAGCTAATTTCAATATTTCTGTTAAACTATTTATTGTCCTACCATCACATATCATGAACTTATTTATTTCATTAACTAGTAATTACATCTACCTAGAAACTTATAACTAATTTTTCTGTTTTAATGCCGAGTTTTGTAAGTTTTACATATCTGAATTATAGATTACACCTCTTGTATACATTGTATTGCCACATACTGGTGAAATGCTTCAAATTTTGATCTTTACTTGGCACTTTTTGCCATTGAGCAGTGAGGGATCTTTATCGTGCTAAAGTCTACATAGACATGGGACATTGTTCTCTAAGGTCTCATCCAAAGTTACAAAAGGACATTTTAGAATTTGATTTTTTATTTGCAGTAAGAGTACAATTGTTTTGTAGGTATCTCAGCACCAGATCTCAGTATCCCAGAACTTGGCTCGCCTGATGGGGTGGCAGATCATGAGTACCAGTACAGCGATGGGCGTGTCTGACCTGGAATCTTCTGGCACCGCCTCCTCTCTCATCCTAGCAGCCCCCAACAAAGAAAGGTCAGCATTTTGTTAAAATAATATACAAAGAAATATGTATGCATGACCAAAATGCAGCAAAGTACATCTTTATAAGAATTATTTTCTTTATGTGGAGACAATTAATTAATAAATTTTAATTATGAGGAAAGATTTCCTTTTTGAAAAAATCAGTGCTCATGTCATTAGGGAAACAGTATTCAAATCATTTAAAGAAAAAATGTTTCATTGTTTAAATGTAGCAGTAATTGTTAAAGATGTAAGTACCTTAACCTATGGAAAGAATAATTACATGCTGTTCAAAACTATTACTGTAAAATGTATAAAATTTGATTTACTTAAATCAAAATAATGTTGACAAATGAACCAGGTACTGATGTATTTAATATTTTTCATAAAAAATATCTATGTATTGTAGTGTGTAGATATTTATTAAACAAAGAAATGATTAATAAAAATTGATTTTTTTAGGATTCTTGCAATAAAGAGTGGGCCATCCAGTGGAATTAAGGTGTTCCTGCAGTTATCACAGAAAGACAACAAAAACAGAGTTATCCTTCCTGACAGTAAATGGCAGAGCGTGGGGGCAGACTTTCAGCAGGTGGATCTAACCAAATTTGAGGGGCGGAATTTCGCCTCTAAACTAGAACTGTTATTAGCTACATTGTCTCATGATTCTTCACAAAATTCATCCCAATAAAAATAATCTCATCTCAAACTTATGTACTATTTTGGTTTTTTGTGATAATCTAGCTGCCACTGACTGCAATTGATTTCATCCAATGAAATGACTCCTCACCTCAGTCAATGATCAAAAATCAGCATTTTTTTTAAAACTATAAGTATCAAAGTAATATATAAAGCTAAAAACCTTTACCTTTACTTCTTACTTCTCATTGAAACAAATCTAATTCAAGGACAGAAATCAAAAGTTTGAACTTATAGCACAAGAAAATTGACGTAACTTGACCAGCTCAAACATATGCACTACTGCATAGTAAAAATTGTTTTCAAAAAATTTTAAAGCTTTATGAAAGGGACTTATATATTTACATACTAAGGAACAATAAGTAGGAAATTTTATCAGACAGGTTTCACCTCACAGCATGCAATAGATTTCAATGTGTCTGCAAACTTTTCTAACAGCCTCGTCCTCTTGTTATTTTTCTGGAGTGGCAAAATTCTTTTCCAAAATTTCTCAATTCTGACGTTTTTTTTCCTGCCAGTATGGACCTTCCGGAGAAATGTTTGTCTTTGTTTATAAATACCTGTACACTCAACGGTCAAGCTGCTCTTTCTTTTGCTGATAATATCAAGTTTTTCTATTCTCTCCACTTAGTCCAGGAGGATTTTCCTCCTTTCAGATATTTCAATGGGCAAATGTCCAGTTGTATCTTATGATACGAGAATAAACTGAGTTCATAAGTATAAAAGAAATTTTTATCCGTTTGTTTGTTTTATTTATTCATTGATTAAATGTCAAGAGATTAGAATTTAGTAAGAGACTGAATTTTATTGACATGGAAGTAAAGTGTTTTTTTTCTACAAATGTACTTTAATTGACATCTCGCCGCACTGATCTATTTCACAATCTAAACAGGAGTATTATAACCCACGTTTTCTTTTTTTTTTAGAAAGAGAGGTGGGTTTATATTTTAATTTTTTTGCTGAAGGTATTCATATCTATCTGATTAAAATCAAATCCGCTCATTAATATTTGCCGCTCGTGTAGCTACAATAAAAAAGGTAGGGGAGCTCGTGTATCTGATTTTAATCAGATTAGTACAGTATTTATATGCAGTTTCTCTAGAAATTCAAGAAGACATCCATTTTCTCTAAAATGTTTAAAAACATTGCAACTTCACAAAACCCTTTTTTCATTATCTGGATTCTGAGATGAAAATTCTTAATATGAAATAAAAGCAACAAGTCTTTATTGACGTTTAAAACGGAACGCTGGTTTTTGGTTGAAGTCAAAGAGTTTATGAACAGGGGTATTTTAAAGATAAAATGAACCTATAGATTTAGCTCTTTTAGCAAATCGTTTATGTAAGCGCATGAAAACACCGTAAAACCATTCAAAAACAATATCTATTTTAAGTGTGAAACAAATGCCGATATATTTTCTCGCCTGACCTTGTAATCAAAGAAATTCATAGCTCAGTTGAGTGCTCAAGTGAACTTTCCTGATCAAAGAGTGATCAAAATTTATACTAGGTATCAAAATATTATGTAAAACTAAAAACCCTTACCTTTACTTATTACTTCTCGTTTTGAAACAAATTTAATTCAAGGACAGAAATAAAAAAAAAAAGATTTTTTTTGCACAAGTTTATTGACGAAACTTGACTGGCTCATACGCATGATCGCATAGTAAAAATTGTTTTCAAAAGTTTTCATAACTTTAATAAATGGACTCGTATTTTTACACACTAAGGAACAATTAGAAAAATTTTATCAGACACGTCATACTTCACAACACACAATGGATTTTCCGTAAATCAATGTGTCTGCACTTTTCAAACAGCCTCATATACTCTTGTTTTTTTCTCGAGTGCCAAAATTCTTTTCCAAATTTTCTCCCTTGCTCTGCTCTTATTTTGTATATTTGTTTAATGGACGTTGAGATTGAATACTGTTCGTTTTTTCCATATCCTTCTTCTGACGTTTTTTTTTCCAGGCAGTACGAACCTTCCGGAGAAATGTTTTTCTTTATTTATAAATACGTACCTGAACACTGAGCGGCTGATAATATCAGGTTTTCTGATTTTCTCCGCTTGGTCATTGAGGATTTTCCTCCTTTCAGATATTTTAATGGGCAAATTTCAACTTGTATCTATATATTATATCTTATGATTAGGGAATAAACGAAGTTCGTCAGTATGAAAGAGAGTTTTATCCGTTATTATGCATAGTAGATATTGTTATAAGTTTTCCAAATTTCAGTAAATCGACCTGATTTTTTACTTAATTAGATAAACACATAAAGTAGAAATTTAATCAGACAATTACACTGTATGTCATAGTTCACAAATCACAACACATTTTCCGTTAATCAATGTGTCTGCAAGCTTTTCTAACAACCCCAAACTCTAGAACTTGTTTCTTCTGAGATGGTGACAAAATTGTTTTCTAAATTTTCTCCCTTCTGTCGTTTTTTTCCCGGCAGTACGGACCTTCCGGAGAAATGTTTATCTTTACTTATAAATAACTGTACACTCAGCAGTCAATCTGCTTTTTCTTCCGCTGATAATATCAGGTTTCTATTTTTCTCCACTTCGTCAATAAAGACTTTCCTCATTTCAGACATTTCAATGGGCAAATTTAAATTTGTATCTATAAATCTTATGATACGAGAATAAATCAATATGAAAGAAAGTTTTATCCGTTTTATTTCTTTTAATTATTCATTGATAAGATGTCAATTTAAGAGATTAGAATTTAGTATGAGAGTGGATTTTACCGACATGAAAGTGTGCATGCACGTACTGAACTATTCAAAATCTAAATCGGAGTATTATAACCCACGCTAAAGTTTTTTTGGAACGAATGGTGGGTTTTTATTTTATTTCTTTGCTGAAGGTATTCATATCAATCATCTGATTAAAATTAAATCCGCTTCTTTATATTTTTTGTCGCTACTTGACAATGTGTAGCTACAATGAAAAAATGAGCGAGTTCGATCATCTGATTATAATAAGATTCGTATTTATATTCAATTCTCTCAAGAAATTCAAAAACACATCCGTTTTCTCTAAAATGTTTAAAAACACTGCAACTTCAAAAAACTTTTTTTCATTATCTGGATTCTGAGATGAAAAAAATTAATATGAAATAAAAGCAACGAGTCTTTGTTGATGTTAAAGACGGAAGACTGGTTTTTGGTTGAAATCAAGAAGTTTTTGAACAGGGCTATTTTATAGATCATAAATTAATCTATAAATATAGCTCTTTGAAAAAAAATTTATGCAAGTACATGAAAAGACCGTAAAACGCTCAAAAGCAAAATCTGATGTAAGCGTAAAACCTTGCTTCTCTATTCTTCTTTCTCTTCTGATGTCCCAAATTTTGTTATACCTTACAAAAAAAAAAAAAAGAAATTCATACGTTCTTCAGTTACTTAAAGATATTTATTTATTCTTCACTTTCATTTCAATACATTTGAAGACCGTTGCTTCTCTGCAGATAAATTCGACGGGAAACATCAGCTTAATACCTGAAATTAAAAAAACAACATACGTTTATTATTCTGTATGTATGGGATAGATAAACATAGATATGAGAAAGGGTTCACATATTAACTCATGATAGCTTAACAGTAATACAGTTCAACTTTCAATGAAAAAAAACTAATAAATGGCAAATTAATCATTTAGATATTTACCATTGAGAGATAAACAATCAATCAGAACATTGCATTTCTGATAGGCCTATATATCATTTCATTGCATTTATTCTTTCTTATTTTTTCTTTTTTTAAATTTGGTTCTGTTTCCAGGATGTAAATAAATTTTAATGTAAATTTAATTAAAAAAAATTACATGTGGGAAAAGTTAAGAATGAACTCAAATGAAAATTGAAAGGGCACATTGTAGGTGTCACACACTTTTGACTTCCTTTTGACCAGTTGAACAAATCCTTAGCACCGCCCAGTTTCCTTTTCTCGTGACATTAATGTGAAAGGTTATTTTTCCAATATATTGTCCGTTTGTCCTCCAAAATACTCTCTGCAATATTTTGTTTTGGTTTTCTTCCGCAGATAGTGTATGATTTTTTTCATTTATTGTTGAATTTATATTTGAGGTTATGAATTGAAAAGATAGTAATTTTATTTAACGAATGTTAATTCTTACAAAATAATGCCATAACAAGTTTTCAAATTTCAAATAAAAACCTATACATTTATTTGATCGATGCATACATGTAAGAACAATATCAGCTTTTGTCATGCAGTATTGGCAGTGATATCTCTCTATAATGTTAAAGTGACTTCATTGACTATTGGAGTGGGTTTTTTTTACTGCAATTAATTAACATTCCGATATAAATTACCATCCCTTCTACATTTCAAATTTTAGAAGGTTGTTCTTTCCGATTAAGTCATAACTTTCATTTCAATAGACTGATAGAATGCTTTTATTTTGAAATTACTTGCATTAAGTATCATTCAAATGGTATCAAACAATAAATGGCGATGTTTTCGAAGACTTCCCAATGTTTTGACAACTTTGGATGTTTTCCCAGTGACATAATAATTTATACAACAAATCCTAGTTTCTGAACTTTTTAAACCCTTTTTTTTGTCATTTTATAATGAAATGATTATTGTTTTTACATTGATCTTAATTTTAATTAACATTTATACTTGCCACTACCTGCTTGTCTCATCTAAGATTTTACGCTATTTTAATATTTTTTCTCTTTATTAAAGTTTTGCTTATTACAGGGTAAAGTTTTATGTTGAGTCCATGGAATATCATATGACGATTGTCACGTAAATATTAATAAATCTTTTCGATAACTTTACTTTTTTTGTTTGTCAAAGAAAAACATTATTTTAATGTACATAAATTTAAAGCGTAATTGTGTAGGTCAGCTTAATTTTAATTTTTTCATTGTCTACAATTTTTGGGGATAATCCTGATTTAATTATAAAATTCCTTAGAACGGAAATCAGTACTCCGTGGACCTCTATTTCAAAATATTAACGGATAAAAGATTACCGGGTGTTTTGTAAGAACAAAATTTAATTCAGCTGATAACTGTCTATTTTACATCAATTTCAAAACTTTTTTATTCTTTGAAAAATTAAAGAGCTATTTTTTAGAAACA
>NW_026940063.1:0-9877 GCF_032062105.1 Saccostrea cuccullata
TATAAAAGTATTACTTTTATATCGAAAGGTTTCTGTAAGTTTGTATCTGCTTTATAAAAAAGATATTGCGAATTTATGTAAAAAGATTTTTTACAAGATTGTGAAAAAAAAAATGATAAAATAATATACATGTTTACAGTGCATACGGAGATCATTATTCTATGTTACCATTGTAGTGTTACATGAATTTGAGTTGTTTCCCTTAGTTAGCTTTCCGGGTTGAATCCGTTATCTGTTTGATTTTTACACACTATTTCCGTTTGTGTTTTGTGTACGGCATGGCGCCCGCATCAAATCAGCAAGCCTTATGTCATGTTTGGCTGTTTTAGTCCCGCATAGAGTAAGTTTTTCTTGTTTATTACATTTCTTAGTGATTGATTATAAACCTTGTGCAAGATGAGGATGTATGCATTTGTAGTATATGTAGAATTTTATGAAACATGATTCGGTACTTTTGTCTAAATTTAGAAACGGTAGCTAATGTCAAGGTTAGGGTGCACATGGTCTTTGTATGTCACGTATTCAGTCGAATAATTCATGTACGACAGATTATCAGTATTGTCAACTCGAATTATCTAGTCAAAAACATTAAATCTCATTACATATTAAGTTTAGCTAATTGTTTATTTACAAAATGTCATAAGAATCAAGTTTGTATTAAGAGGGGTATTTTTATTGAGACATTTATAGAATGAAACACATAGTGATATGTACTAGTCTGCCTGAGTTGCATGTATTGTACTGTTTACCTGTTTGTCTGTGTAACATTGTACTTATGACTGTGTTGTTTATTTTTTCAGTTTCTTACTACAACATACCTACTACTATTCTGCAATAAATCACATGATGAAAAGCACCTTAGTTATTGATCACTAAAAAGGCTTTACAGTAAGAAATCTAGGACTTCCAGTCAGATATGGCTACAGCAGGATCACCTAAAGATATGGATCATTCCGATACTCAGCAGGAGCTGAATTTGGATATGGAGGTCCCATCTACCCAGCAAGAGCTTGGAAACATGGAGACAAGACAACAAAGATCCCTGTCGGAGAAAGGAGCAGCATACTTTCAAGCACAGGTGGACCGTTTTTTTCAAATAGACTTACAAAAGTTGGAAGACATTTATATAGTCTGCTCGGTGAATCAGTGCATGAAGACACAGACACAAACTCGTTGACAGAACGTGTTACAGACATATACCACACCTACAATAACATGAGTTCCGAGTTATTAAACTTTCTCGTAAGATATAACACTGAGGATAGTGCTCAGTGAACAGTCGTCACTGGCTTTACTTAAAGCCACTTATTCAGAACGTGTTGAACAGTTCTATAGAAAAGTGAACAATAGACAAGTGAACAATAAAGATGTTGTTAAAGAGACAAAAAGTAAAGTCCAGCAGCTTTAAGTCTGCAAGAAGCTCCAGCTACTCTTCAAGTGCTGCATCACTTCTAGGCAAGCAACGAGCAAAAAGAGAAGCTGCCAGAGTAAAACTAAAGTTTGCTGAACAGGAAGCAAAGATGAGACAAGAAGAGGCACTACTCAAGGCCAAAATGGACGTTTTTTCAGTGAAAAGGAAGCTGCAAACAGGATATTATTTAATCTCGGAATAATTATTTATCTCGGAATTCAAGTAAATCATAATTTCAGGTGTAGTGCCTATATGTTACCTTAGTTTTTCTCGAAATATCAGTTTCCACTGTAGTAGATGTTGACTAAGTGGGTAAGTGTGTATATGGGTACCAAATATATCTAACTGAAATATGTTGACTAAGTGGGTAAGTGTATATATGGGTACCAAATAAATTTAATGAAATATTGCAAAGTTGTTGTTTTTAAATATTTTTTTTCATGTTTCTGTTCTCTTTTAATTTCAAATTTTCATTTTTTTTTAAATTATTTTTTCTTCAATAGTTTGGTATTGTGTAGTGAATCTGATGTTATGCTTTAGGGGTTAGTCAGTTTCCCATGCACAGCATGGACTAACCCATTTGCGCATGCGTTACTCTCGGGGGTTAGTCAGATTTCCATGCATCGCATAGACTAACCCATCTGCGCATGCCTCAATATTTACTCGCTAATCTTTGCATTTTCCTTCGTATAAACGGCAAAATTAAGTAATCCTTCAAAACGATCCGTCTTTTAAATAAGCTACAATCCCACCGTAATCGCTTAAGTTACTCCCGAGTCCGAAATATCTGTTGAACATAGTCAACAACGCTGTCGAGCTGTCCATGAATGAAGACTTAGAAATACTATCGCAGCAAAGAACAATACATACCGATTCGTATTCTCGATGCACACTGCAAACATTTACCATTATTTTTGACAATCGTGACATTTAAATCCAAAGAACGCGGCGATGTAAACACTACCAACTTCCAGCAACTTCCTAATGCAGACTACCTCTGCTCCACGTCACGCTGTGAAAAATGACGTCACGGGTACATTGTTTTCCCGAACTTTTCCAATCGGCAATCCTCGGCTCCATGTGCGAGTTACGAGTCATCCGAGGAAGTCCGAGTGGAGAGCAAAATGGCGATTGAGCATTCTGCGTAATATAAGGTTTCCTGTCTTTGTTGTTCATCAGACGTACTCTAATTTTTTTGTAAAATGTTCTACTTTAACCAGGCAATTAAATATTACAAGGGGAAAGCGAAGCTGGAAAGTCTTCAGTACAAAAATCGGTCTTTAAAATTACAAGATCTATGATCCGCCCACTTGTTTCACCTCTAGTTAAGAGGTGCATATTTAGTGTGCAAATCTTGAGATTGTAAGCTTTGGTGACGTCACGCTCTAAATTGCAGTGACAGGGAAAATTGATAGGCATACATCAAAAAAAATGCACAGGCATATAACATCATTTTTGAGAGGATAGAATTTTAACTAACATGAAACTTGATAAAAATAAATAAATAAATAACATTAAAACGAAAAAAAAAAAAAGAATTGCCCAAATTTGAATATCTTGGGAGGTGGGGGGGGGGGGTGTCAGGTTTTTTCACATTCTTCTGTTCATACATATGCCCATATTTTTACTATTAAAAAAAGAAAACAAAAAGGTTGTCAGGCTTTGTGTGTGTTACGGGGGGGGGGGGAGGTAAGGTTTCAGGGACATTTTCTATAGACATAGAGTAAAAAGATATGGTTAAGGTATCTGGAAAAAAGTAAAGGAGGCACTGTCTAAAATAAATAATCTGTCCTAGATTGACAATAAAAAAATAATCTTTCCTTGATTATCTCCCCCACCATTTTTTTTTCGACTTTAATTTTGTTATTTTCATTTATTCATTTATTTTATTATTTTTTAATATATATATATATTTTGCTTGTCAGACTCTTTCGTTGAAGAAGGAAATAAATAATATGTCCTAATCTTATTAGAAATCGATAATCTGTAAAAGAATTATATGTAATATGACTCGGAAAAATTTGTTACCCCACCCCCTTCAGAATCACATGGTCGTCCCCATACAGTATCCGCGCAAATCTTCAAATTTCTCCTCGATGTGTGTTTAGTAATGTATCTCGAAACCAGCATCTTGATGTAATGTAAATACTAATAGATATAGAAAGAATCATTTATTGTAGTTTGTAGCTGTTGTTCTGTGTGTCTAATGCATGAATGTTTCACTGCTATATAATGTAGTCACATATCTTTAATGTAGTCACATATCTTTAATTTAGTCACATATCTTTTTATCCTAACACTTTGCACGCTTGCTTGCTATAGTAGCATATGCACCCTTTGATCCTTAATCACCCTCTGCTGTGTGCTAGCTAGCTTGTAATACAACTGCATGGTGAACGGTTTTGTGCATCACTGCATGGGTCATTAACCAGTCACTTTCAGCACAGAAAAACTGGGGGTTCTAGCTAGTGCTACGCCAAAAACGTAATACTGAATACAGAGTTATTTACCCTGTTTTAAATCATGGGCGTCCGGAAGGGGGGAGGGGGTGGGGGGCACTTGGCATAATTTTTTTTTTGCCCTTGACACCTGTATCCAGTACGCTTAACACTAAGTTAATATGATACGTGTCCTCAAACAAAGTGTGCTCACATTGAGGTATATGGTTCCACTTGACTGTGTTTAATTTAAGAGAATTATTGTCTGCATTTCAATGACTTTTATAAAATAGAAATAGAATGCAAAAACTGCTTAATAAGCAAATAACTGACTGTTTATACGGGGTAAAAGATTGAAAATATTAAAGTGTGTCAATAGGTGGATTCGAACCCACAGGTACTTATGGACAGGACCATCCCCCCTCCTTCCGATATTCAGCCCGGGGCTTATTGGACATATTATTCAAAAATTATATTTATTACTTTTATTAATCGTGTGTAAAATATGAAAAAATCCTCAAAACCCCAAAACAATCGCTCCACAAATAAATACCCTTATAATGTATAGTTGTTTAGGGGTTTCGAGGATTTTTTTTATATTGTACACATGATGAATAAGTGTAATAAATATAATTTTTGAAAAAAAAAATGTCCAAAAAGCCCCGGGGTTGAATATCGGGGGGGGGGGGGCTGTCCACAAGTACATGTGTTCGAACCATAACACTAATGGTCGGTTGCGTATCTATGGCTCAGATAAGTACAGCTCAGTCGTTGATCCGTGGATCAAGTAAGCCGGGTTTATATCTGGATTTTTAATATAAAATGAAATGAAAAAATACATGTATTAAACATTATAGGAAAACACAAACATTCATATAAGCTATGTTTTCTACAGTGTTTTAAATAGCGGCAAAATTATAGGGACCCCTACCCCACCCCCCGGTTCCTACGGCCATTTTGATAGTCTGCATAATAAAAGTAAAATAAACTTTATTTCTTTGGAATTCGGCGTTTTAAAAAATTATTGAAAATTGAAATTTGTAATTTGATTTAGATTTGATATATGAGAAAGTTTCTATAAAAATTCTTGCTTAAAAAGTACATTGAAGAGTTGAGCAAAAAAAAAATATCCTAAAATGGCCATAAAAATTCTTTGAAATAACCTTTTTAATACGGCGAAAATCGCTTTAAGAATAGATGAAACATGGGATGTTGTAAACAGTGAGAACAAAGTAACGGATTCATTATGCATAAACCAAGAAGAATTGCTTTTAAGCAGAAACAAAAGAAAAGAACAGCCAAATCCTCGACGAGCCACCCGAGGAGTTCCGAGATGAAAAATATAACTCTATTCAAGTTTTTTGTAGAATGATTGAAATCAATTTTTATTGATAAATAATGTCAAAATATTTTAATAATTATTAGTATATGCATTGAGTTTTTTTTCGGACCTTCAACTGAACTGAATTTTATTTTACGATATTAACTGCTCACGCGCAGTCGCGTGATTCTGGGGACGAAGCTAGTGTATTTTGAATCAATGAATTGCAAAAGCCAGGGGTGCGGAACCAGGCTAGACCGGGTCATACCAGAAACTTCTCCCGATCTTTTAAAATGAAAATATGAATTAATATTTTGTAAAGAAAATCACTTTTCAATAAAGAAATATCTTTAGTAAGCGCAGTATTTGACACCAGAATAACTAAAAAAAAATATTCCTTAAGCAAAAAGAAAAAGAAACGTGCGATATCGTCTTGATATTTTCAATTTTACAGCGAATACACCTATAGAATTTAAAGATGTAGCACTGTTTTTGAAAAGGGGGAGGCCGGAGAAAACAAAAATAGACAAACCAAAAAAAAAAAAAACTTGAAACTCAAAAACTCTATTGGGTAAAAGGTGGGATTCAACTTCTTTAAGTAACAAATTTTACCCATACGCCAAAGTACATGACCCTTATATGACTACACTGCAACAAAAAGTGAGAGGGGATGGGGGCAACTAGTCTTTTGTTGAACATGTTTAGAAAAATGGTGGTCACCCCCTCCCTGGTCTCCAACTGAAAAGTCTGGGTAGATAGGGATGATTCTCTCAAGAATTTTTCATTCCTATGGAGAGGCCATCTCTTGCCGACAGAGAGCTGCAAATTTTGTCTTAAATACTCGGCAGTCACATATAGGGCTAGCTGCAGATCTGTAGCTCTCCGAAAAAAATAATTTGACAGACCGGAGAGCTACAGTGCCACCCACTGAAAAAAAAACTGTATATTTATTGCGCAAAAAAGTTGCGCTAGTTTCTGGATTTATTCCTCCAAATTCTTACCTCAATTGCGAAAAAGCTAAATTTCAAAATATTCCTTACTCTTCTATCAATTATTAAGTACTTTCGTACTTGACATCTACACGAAGCGCATTTGGGCCGAATTATCTTACAAACCAAAATGACAGTATAAACAAACGAAATTTTCGATGATCTTGATTTCAGGGCCAGGAGGGCTATATAGGCCTATAAGAAAACAATGGAAATTGGTCTTGATCATCAAACTGCTTCGATATGTGTGAAAAAGGCATACGTCTAAATGATGGAGACGATAGCCGAGAATATTTTGAAAACTTATAGTCGGATAAAAATCGAACAAAAACGATACCCTTTCAAACTTTATCAGTTCTTCAAGTAAATGTTGGCTGCATAAAATATACATCGAAACCAGACATACATCAGCTTTTCAAGAATGCATTTCACTTGAAGAAAAGAAACACGAACTGTGTAAAGTACGTTTTTATGCGAAAGGTAAAATTCGATATTCTAAAAAAAGGGGGACCAGTCATTTTTTCGATAGTAAATGATAAGCAACTTTATATATTAAATCTGAAATACTTACACATTTTTACAGATTCATTTATGGAAGTAAATATACTGTGTATCTCGTAATTTATAAAGGGAAAGAAAATTCTTATTAATATTCTTTTTAATGTTCAGAAAACCTTTAATTCTGAAAATTTGATATTATAGTTTAAAAACATGGAGAAATAAATCGATAAACTACGCACTTTTTTGTGCGCAATAAATACATGTATACGGTTTTTTTTTTCAATAGGTGGCACTGTAGCTCTCCGGTCTATAAATATATATTTCGTAGAGCTACAGATCTGTAGGTAATAGGTCATTGAACAGCGAGGGATCTTTTTCATGCCAGCAACTACTGCATGCAGCATGGGGCCTCCGAGGCTCGGATTCGAGCCCGCGACGTAAGGATCAACTCTTTTTCTGAATTTTCTTCTCCGGTACTTTTTTTGTCCGCGAGTGTTCTTGTAAACTACTCATCCGATCTAGGTGAAACCTTTTTAGGGTCACTAGGTATGTAATGTAGATGTGCGGAACGAGTGCACTTATGGGCCCCGGTAAAATGTGAAAAAATAAACAATCAAATTAAGCAAAATTTGTCATCCCAAATCATAAATTGATATTTAAACTGTACGATTCAACATGTTTGAAATTCACGAATATACAAAGAACAAAACCAGAGAATGTGGCAGGGGTCAGCCAACATTTTTGATTTTCGAGAATGGTAATTCATTTCAAAGCTTTAGTATACCATGAACCTAACGTTGTGTAAATGATAAAAGACGCATGATACATTTATAAAACTTGTGTGAAAGTAGGAAATTTCTACACAATTAGGCTGGTACTTAGAATATTAAAAATGTACATAAAAAATACAATGTTTTTTTTTAATAGCAAATGAGAGCTATTTACCTGTATGACCTATGTTGAACCCTTGTGTGGAATAAATTATTTAAAATACTTATAGTCACGTGAGTTCTACCCAGGTAAACATTCCTCAAAGGTTCTCACCGTAAAACATCGGCGGGTGTTGTATCATTTAATCAAAGTCGTGCCGCTTAGAAATATTTGTATGTATTTGTTTTTAAGAACACAGGATGGTAAAGAGAGTTAAGTGTCATTCATAGAAGTGTCAAACTTTTTAAAAATCCATGCAAGACAATAAAACGGGTATTGGCCATCTAAACACTTCTTTTTAATTTCAAATTCAATGGAACTATTATCGTATTTCTTTTAATGCAATGAGAACAAAAAATTATGATAGGTAACACTGTTATTACCTTAGAAATCTGTAGGTAACACTGTTATTACCTTAGAAATCTGTCTCGAAGTGGGGAACCCCCGTTTGTTTACAACTTTTGTTTCTTACCTTGTGTATTTTTATTATACCGAATAGGGCCATTCTTTAAACGTGAGAAAAAGTACAATCTGCTTGCATATAACGACATATAGATGTGCTTGACGGGGGAATTTTATATTTTCGAGGTTTTATACACTCTTACATTTTTTTTCATTAAAAAAAAGGGGGGGGGGATTACTTCAGGTGCCTGTGCACAAAAAGGCGTTCGATTTGCTTTATATTTTTCATAATGTTCAAAGTATATGCATCTTCCTCGTGTTCTTTCCCAACACAACAGAATTGTAAAGTATCAGAATTCGGGAATTTATAATAATTCCACATCAATTTTCAAAGTGCGTTGCCACATAGCTGCAGAACTGTAGCTCTCGATTTTTTTTTTGACAGACCGGAGAGCTACAGTGCCATGCATTGAAAAAACTGTATATTCATTGCGCACAAAAAAGTGCACTGTTTCTCGATTTATTTCTCCATGTTTTAAAAACTGTCATCTCAAAATATTACTAACCATGTGTTCCTTACATATAATTGGCCCTGAAATTGAAATCATCGAAATTTCACCTATTCATACTGCAATTTTGGTTTGCAAGATAATTCAGCTCAACACGCTTCAAACAGATGTAAACTACGAGAGTACGTGGTGATAGAGGTGTAAGGACTTTTTTGCTCTTCTGGTCAGAGACCAGAAGAGGTTATGCGATAGTAATGCGTCCGGCGTCCGTCCGTCCGTCTGCCTGTCCGTCTGTCTGTAAACAATTTTTCAAAATGATACTCCTCCTAAAGTTTTGGCTTGATTACAATATAACTTAACATAATATAAGTAGACTACAGTAAGATACATAATTCTGTGTATCGGTTTTTGATTTCAATAAACGGTGTTGCCGTGGTTACTAAAAATAGAAATTTCTGTGAAATTCTTTCAAAATGCTACTCCTCCTACAGTTTTGCTCTGATTTCAATATAACTTGGCACACAAGTAGACTACACTAAGATACATAATTCTGTATATCGGTTTTTGATTTCAATAAACGGTGTTGCCATGGTTACTAAAAATAGAAATTTCTGTGAAATTCTTTCAAAATGCTACTTCTCCTACAGTTTTGGTCTGATTTCAATATAACTTGGCAAACAAGTAGACTACACTAAGATACATAATTCTGTGTATCGGTTTTTGATTTCAATAAATGGTGTTGCCATGGTTACTAAAAATAGAAATTTCTGTGAAATTCTTTCAAAATGCTACTTCTCCTATAGTTTTGGTCTGATTTCAATATAACTTGGCAAACAAGTAGACTACATTAAGATACATAATTCTGTGTATCGGTTTTTGATTTCAATAAACGGTGTTGCCGTGGTAACTAAAAATAGAAATTTCTGTGAAATTTCTTTCAAAATACTACTCCTCCTACAGTTGTGGTCTGATTTCAATATAACTTGGCACACAAGTAGACTACACTAAGATACATAATTCTGTGTATCGGTTTTTGATTTCGATAAACAGTGTTGCCGTGGTTACTAAAAATAGAAATTTCTGTGAAATTTCTTTCAAAATGCTACTCCTCCTACAGTTTTGGTCTGATTTCAAAATAACCTGGCACACAAGTAGACTACACTAAGATACATAATTCTGTATATCAGTTTTTGATTTTGATAAACGGTGTTGCTGTGGTTACTAAAAATAGAAATTTCTGTGAAATTCTTTCAAAATGCTACTCCTCCTACAGTGTTGGTCTGATTTCAAAATAACTTGGCACACAAGTAGACTACACTAAGATACATAATTCTCTTCTCTGTTTTTGATTTCCATGAACGGTGTTGCCGTGGTTA
>NW_026940064.1:0-9683 GCF_032062105.1 Saccostrea cuccullata
AGTGTTTTTCTAGGTACTTTTAACCCACTTGTACATTTGCACATTTTCCATATTTGTCTTGGTTTTGTCGAAATGCAGCGCCGGAAAGTGACAAAACTGCATAAAGAAATCATGTGAGAAGAAAGGATAATAAATTATTGTTTAGCTTTTAACATAGTAAATTGAAAATATTGAAGAGAAAATTCTTTTACATTTATGGTCTACAACTTTGAAATTTTGCATTGGAAGGTATCTCTCATGATGCTAGATTTTAGGAAGTTAACCTGATAAAAATGCAATTTTTTAACATGGATAGCAGATGTGTAAAGACGAATAATGACCCCCATCGAATAATGACCGGGGGGTCATTTTTCAACGACAAAAAATGACCCCCACCCGTAGAAAAAAATCATTTTTTGTAGAAAAAGGGTCCTAGGGGGTCATTATTTTATATGTTAGTCCTATAAAATAATGACCCCCATTGAAAAATGACCCCCTTTAAAGTGATACAAAATATACACTCTTTGATATCTTTTTTACAGCGAAACTAATTTTTACATTTTCTGTAACCAGAAAAATACAATAATTGAGAGATTCAAGTAGTCTTTCAATGCTAAAATTGTGTTTGAAAAGAGATTCTTTCATTGTCAAGTAAATAAAATTTCTTTTTAATATTCCTCCTTATAATGTTTGCTTAAAGAATGATAAATCAAAAAAATCCTTTTTGACAATGAAAGAGGAAGAAATTTTTATCCCCCCCCCCAAAAAAAAAAGAACATTACCTTAAATCAAAACCAAAAAAAAATAATAATAAATGAAAAGTAAAAATATAAATAAATATCTATACCTTTCAATAATTCTGAAAGAAAGGCTCTAGATAAAATATTGAAATGAAGTTAAGCCTTCAAACAAGTACTATCATATCATAATTTACTTCGCCATGATTAAAGCATACTTTAAATGTCGGTGGAGGTATACTTGAAAGTATTGTGGCAAAGTAACAGTTAAAAATTAAAAGAATAGTAGATTATTTTTAGCTTATTTTTAATTCCTTCTTATAGAAAAATAAAGGTAGGGTGGATTTTTTTGCTTTTGTTTAATATCGACTTCCTCCTAAATATGAAAGGGGGTGGGGTAAGTATAAGACCTAAAGATATGCTCTGTAAAGCTATGGGCTAGTGTAAAATACACAGTCATTCTAATGCAAAAACTATACATGTAGACATAAACTTTTGATTTAGCACACAGTATTCATTACATTTCTTTTAACGTAGAACCTACATCGTATGACATCATAACTTGTAAAGGTGTTAAACCTGTGCTAACCCATTAAGACGTCATACAGTACCCTCATCGTTATTCTTTACAGGATACACGATACGATAGGATACACGCACGATACGATAGGATACACGCACGATAGAGCAGGATACACGCACGATACGATAGGATACACGCACGATAGAGCAGGATACACGCACGATAGGATAAACGCAAAACACGATAAACGCAAAACACGATACACGCAAAACACGATAGACCTGATAAACGATCTTCACGATAGGATAAACGCAAAACCTGATAGGATTGTTTCAAAATGCGGAACGTTTTCTGACTAGACGAAAAGATTATTTTGTTAAGTGACTGCAATATTTTGATTTAAATACTTGCAAAGCTTCAGATCTAAATTATAACGTACATTTAATTATTATAATAAAAAAAAATCACTGGTAATTTTACAAAAGTTGTTTATTTATATAAATTTTTGGCAATGATTAAATGGATTATTATGAAATGTAGACTATATTTTTTTTTATTTCTACTCAAGGGTGTGGATTTACGATTATTTGTGTAAATGTTGAAATTCTCATCTTAGGGTTGAACTATGACTCCTTTAATTATGGATTTTTTTTTTACCTTACTTGTAATTGTTACAAAAAAAAATCCCTTACATACATTGTAATTGTGTGCCGTTTCTCACGGGTACTATTATAAATTTATGAAACTCTATAATAGATTATTATTTATGAAAAGGATACATTTGTCCCTAATGAATTTATGTACAAGTACTAAATTATTTCACGGAAGAAATTTACGCAATAAATTAAATATTTGTATTTAATGTCTAAAGCTTACAATCTGCGGTGTATCCAAAAATTGCAATTAAATATTAAAATCTCAGGGAAAAAAATTCATGTAGAGGACCGGCCGAAAGAAAAGTCCAAAGAAATCGGCTTCAAAGAACTACATGTATATAGTTCAGGAAACTTAATATCCTGAGTAGAAATCTAAATATTTTTTGATTATAATTTATGAAAAGGATACATTTGTCCCTAATGAATTTACGTACAAGTACTAAATTATTTCACGGAAGAAATTTACGCAATAAATTAAATATTTGTATTTAATGTCTAAAGCTTCAAATCTGCAGTGTATCCAAAAATCGCAATTAAATATTAAAATCTCAGGGAAAAAATACATATAGAGGACCGACCGAAAGAAAGGTCCAAAGAAATCGGCTTCAAAGAACTATATAGTTCAGGAAACTTAATTTCCTGAGTAGAAATCTAAATAATTGTTAATATAATGGCGCTCTGTATTTATACATGTAAACTGTGTCAACAGAATAATGAATCTGCTACAACTGCACATGTACATGTACGTTTACGCTAAGTTCTCATTTATGTACATGTAAACATTCATATAACCTCGTATTAATTAACGAACATTGAATGATAAAATACTTTTTTTTCTTTATAATACAAAAAATTATGAACAAATATTAAAAGGGTGAAATGCGACTTTTCCGATTAAATAATTATAAATCATTGCTATTAAACTTTGTGTGTACTGTTTTTAATGCAAATGAATTATTAAACCCTGAAAATTATTTTAGACTTACCCGGTAATCTCATATACGGCATATTCGAAGGACGGGATGTTGAAAGTCCGTAAACCAATTTAAAATTAGATAATCATGATCTAACCAAATAGCCAAAAATAATATTGACTTCTTAAATAAAGTTATATACGTATGGAATAAAATCAATTAATATTATAAACTGATTGGGTGCAATACATTTACTCGTCTTGCATGGTCATGGCGGAATCAGACTTCTTTTTTTTATTATTAAAGTAAAATACCGTAGAAAAAAATAATGCGAGCAAATTTTCTAAGTTTGGTATGTTAGAATTATTTCTATCTTTTCTACGATCCAAGAAATTGTTTCCTAGAATTAATGTCTGTAACCCGATGAAAACCCGGTGATCCGAAAGAAAACACGATGATCCGAAAGTTCATGTACTATAAGTGCAGTATTTTTTTTTTTAAAAGGTTCATGAAAAGACTTATTTATAATAACATTATGGAAACATCGTACAATTAATATAAATCAGCGGATTGAGTAAAGGGACTTTGTTTCATTAAATTGATTTATTAGATTTTTTATTTAAATTTAAGCAAAGGAAATGATTTTTTTTAATTCATAAATTGTGCAATTTATATTTAATTGATTTAGACAAAAAAATTTTATGAGTGTACATGTATTTCACTCAAGGTATGAACAGAATCCCGAAATAGATACTGTATGACACAAGGTGAGAGAGCAGTTCAGGTATGTTGATTATGAAGACACAGGGGCCGAGTTGTCATTTAGGGGGATGGTGGAGAAGGGGGAGGGGTGTTGACCGCACAGGATGGCGGTGTGCTGATTAGAGAGGAACACATACGTGTCAGTTTAATGGCAAGAAAAGCTCTTCGATTTGACAGTTAGGTGCATTATATTTTCAGTTTATTTCCACGCCGAAAAGGTAAGCTGTGAAAAGTCATCATGTTTTCTTCCTGTTTATTATTATTAGATTATCTAATACCAGATCAAATTAATGAAAAAATTCTATTTATTGTAACTGCCATGGTGTGATAAATCGGGTAGAGCATTTTCATGCATTACATTTTATAATTTTGATTTTTTTTTTTTTTTTTTTGGATTTAGACGTATGAAGGAATTTAATTAAACAGATAGTGATAAAAATAATTTCAAAAAATTGAGTCTATAGACTATACGGACAAAATCGTGTTAAAGTTATCTGGATCAATGTCTTAAATGCTTCGTTATTATTTTTTTTTTAAATCAAGATTTTAAATAATCGTGCATACATGCGGATCAGAGATGAAAACACATTCCTAATAGTACCAGAAAATTGTGTGGGAGAAAATGAATATTGCATTTAAAAAAGATACATATCGATCCTTTGCTAATTATCATTTTAATTTTTCGAGGGGGGGGGGTGTTACGTATACACCGTGACTTACCGAAAATCATCCTCTAGTGACTCTGACTAATTTAAGAAAATCTTATTAAAATTTAATTTTGACAAAAAAGTCATACAATTTGTTTTACTAAAAAAAAAAGCAGGGAATCGATTATTTCCTTTTCAAAAATAAATTTTGATTCTCTGCTTGAATATTATCGCCCGTACTATTTTCCATGTATCTAAATGATTTTGAACGACATTTTATTGAAAATAATTGTGCTTCAGTTGAACTTCAAATGATTAATTTGTTTCTAATAATGTACGCAGATGATACAGTTTTAATAGCGGAATCAGTTGAAAGTTTACAAGAAATGTTAAATACTCTTTATAGCTACACAAAAGAATGGAATTTAACTGTAAATGTACAAAAAACGAAAATTGTAGTTTTTAGAAATGGAAAGTATGTAAGAGATGAAGAAAAATGGACATATAATGGTAAAAATGTGGAAGTTGTAAATCAATTTAATTATTTAGGATTATTATTTAACTATAATGGTAAATTCTTATCTACACAGAAGCACTGTGCAACACAAGGAAACAAGGCATTGTTTAGTATTTATAGTAAGATGAAAGATTTAAATTTTAATGTTGAGACTCAGATCAATGTTTTTGATACTTATGTTAAAAGTGTGTTATGCTATGGAGCTGAAATTTGGGGTTTTCATAAAGGTCCAGATGTTGAAAGAGTACATATTAATTTTTGTAAAAGAATACTTGGTGTAAGAAAAAATACCTGTAATAGTGCTGTTTATTATGAGTTAGGTAGAATACCACTAGATATATACAGAAAGCGCAGAATATTAAAATATTGGTTAAAATTAAGAAAAAGTAATAACTGTATTTTGAGTGCATGTTACCAAGATATGGTAGAGAATAAAGATCCCTGGGTTATGAGTATAAAAAATGAAATGTACACTCTAGGTTTAGCTGACTTGTTTCATAGTAATCAAAAAGATAGCATTTTATTAGACATAACATACAACAGAATGTGTGACGTTTTTAAACAGAAGGCTATATCTGATATATGTAAGTCACCAAAATGTATGTTATATAAGCATTTAGTTGATTATTTTTGTTTACAAGGTTATTTAAAGAAACCCATCCATGTAAAATATAGAAAAGCAATTTCATGTCTCAGGCTTTCAGCGCATAATTTAAAGATTGAAACTGGAAGATACGAGAACTTAATAAGGAGTGATAGGAAATGTGTTCTGTGTAATTTAAATGATATTGAAGACGAATTTCATTTTTTATTCATTTGTTCAGTTTTTCACGACTTCAGAAACAAGTTCATCAAACATTACTACTCCCGAAGACCAAGTGTCTTCAAGTTAATACAATTATTCTGTAGTACAAATACCAAAGATGTAAATCAGTTAGGGAAATATATATATCATGCTAATAAATTACGAATGGAATGTTTAAATCAATTAGCTATATAATAAAATGTATGTATTACCAGTTGGTAAGTTTATAACATGTTAATGTACTATGTATGTAATTGATAAATACAATGTTGTACTTATGATGCTTATGGGATGTACGTCCCACGGAATAAAGAACTGAACTGATTATTTTCTTTAATTAATTTATAATTAATTACTCAATTTATTAATAACATTATTTATACATTTATTCTTTTCCTTCCACGCTTTAAGATTTCTTTAATTAGTGAAATACTCAGGGATAAAACCTTTTTTCCTTCCACGCTTTAAGATTTCTTTAATTAGTGAAATACTCAGGGATAAAACTTTTTTTCTGTTTCTTTGCTAAAATAATCTTATTTTAGTTAACAAAACGAAAAAGAAACTCGGAATACCTTGGTAGTTTCTTTCTATAGTAAAGATAAAAAGCGAAGGTTTCCGAATTTACACGATAAACGCAAAACACTATACACGAAAGAACCTGATAAACAATCTACACGATAAACGCAAAACACGATAAACGGAAAACACGATAGAAAACGCAAAACACGATAAACGGAAAACACGATACGATTGGATACGATAGGATACACGCACGATACGATAGGATACACGCACGATAGAACACGATGGATTTGTAAAGAATAACGATGCGGGTACTGTAATTAATTCAATGCCACTTTTTCCCGTACTTGACAGCTTCAATAAAAATGGTAGAAAATACTGCATTTTGAAATTCACAGAATTCAACCATGCCAACATAATCTTGATTCAATTCATACATTTATTGGTTTATAATGCTTAATGGCAATATATTTCTAGAATAAGAGAAAATATGTAGACACCTTTTATTTACTAGATCTAGACCTGAAGTTGACAAACCCAAAACTATCTAGTGTAATGAAATTACAATGTACATACAACTTTCGTAATAATTTGAATGGTATGTAACCATTTTGAAGGAATGCATAAATCGTAAGAAATCTTTAGTTGCCAGCTATATAATGTAATATCTTGATGAAATGTGTCTAAGTCAAAGATGTACGTGTTGTAGATCGTTTGATCGTGTGTACATTTTTGTGATATCTATAATGAAATGATGTGCATTCCTTTTAACAATTATTTGCTACCTTTTCATATTCTTGGTGTTTGATTACAATTTTTCTATTAGATATGATCTTTTTAAAGAAAAAGTACAATTTCTGATAAATATTTAATCTGAAAGTAACCCCAAACAGTCATTTAATTATTAAATCCCGCGTAAGTGCAAAAAGGTCAAGAATATGAGTATCGGTAATTAATAGCCTATCTTTCATTAGTTAGAGGGGAAAGGTATATATTTTAATCATTTTTTGTAATCATTTGGCTATGTTCTTCATCATATTGAAGATTAAAAACATTGTGACAAAGACGTCTAAAAATATTTACAAATATAGGGTGAATAATTGACTAAAAATAATAGAGTTCATTTAAGTATTTTTTTTAATGGTGGACTTATCTTTTATGTTAATTGAATAAAAAAGAAATTATTCTTGATAAAATATTGTTTAATATTATTCAGTTAAAAAGGTTCATAAACGACGATGCTTGAAGAAGTATTTTTGTGATTTTTCATATTCCCTTTATGACAAGTACCCCTAAAAATATTTGAAAATGTGAAGTCGCAGTATGTAAATACCATACCAAGTTTCACAGCCTGTTCTAGATTAAAAAACAAGAAAACAAATCATGATATCTTAACAGATTGATAAGCAAGTACTTATTTATCATTTTGAAAAGTTTAAGTATCTTGTGACAAAGACTTTTCCGACATAGGTTCTACCTTAATTCTTGTTTTACTCCACCCTTTTACTCAGTTCTGAGTATATTTTTCAGAGAATTTAAAATGAAAATCAGAACAAACATTTTCATTGTTGTAACGTCTTCTTTATAATGTATATTAATATAAAAAGTTAATTGATGATTTTTTTTATGTCCCCGTAATCGAAGATTCGGGGGTATATAGTTTTATCGTGTTCGTCTGTATGTCCGTCTGTCTATCTGGCGGTTTGTTTGTCCGCAAAAACGTTAACCTTTACCATAACTTTTCATTTATTGGAGCTATGACTTTCATATTTAATATGTATATTCCTTGTGACAAGACCTTACTTTGGGTACCACCAAATTTGACCTTTTGACCTTTACCTTGGAGTTTGTCCCATTTTACAAAAAAAAGCCAAATTTTTACTTTGGCCATAACTTTTAAACGGTAGATACTAGTACTCTCATACTTCAAATATATAGTTTTTTGGCATTACCTTTCATTGGATACTAAAAACCTTGACCTTTTGACCTTGACCTTGGAGTTTTCCGTACTTATGATTTTTTTTTACCTTGGCCATAACTTTTGAACGGTAAGGGCTAGGGTATTCATACTTCAAATATGTAATCCTTGTTATATTAAACATTTTCTTAAGAAATCATCAACTTTGACCTTTGAGTTTGACCTACCTTTCAAAAATATATCCTTAGCCATTACTTTTGAACAAGTGGTGCTAGGGCTTTCCTATTTTTGCAGTTGTATTTCTTGTGAGAAGACCCTACTTTGGGTCACAATATATTTAAATTGCATTTAAGAAAAGTAATCTTCGCTATGTTGCCATAGAGGGGCATAGCTGTTTCACAAACACATTTTTTAGCTCACCTGAGCCGAAGGCTCAAGTGAGCTTTTCTGATCACATTGTGTCCGTCGTCCGTCCGTCCGTCTGTCCGTCCGTAAACTTTTCACATTTTCTACTTCTTCTCAAGAACCACTGGGCCAATTTTGACCAAACTTTGTACAATGCATCCTTGGGTGAAGGGAAATTTCAATTGTTAAAATGAAGGGCCAAATCCCTTAACAAGGGGAGATAATCAAGAAAGACAAAAATAGGGTGGGTTCATTAAAAAATCTTCTTCTCAAGAACCACTGGGCCAGAAAAGCTGAAACTTATATGAAAGCATTCTGAGGTAGTGTAGATTCTAAATTGTACAAATCATGACCCCCAGGGGTAGGGCGGGGCCACAATGGGGAATCCAAGTTTTACATAGAAATATATAGGAAAAAACTTTGAAAATCTTCTTCTCAAGAACCACTGGGCCAGAAAAGTTGAAACATATGTGAAAGCATCTTTGGGAAATGTAGATTCTAAATTGTTCAAATCATGACCCCCGGGGGTAGGGCGGGGCCACAATGGGGAATCAAAGTTTCACATAGAATTATATAGGAAAAATCTTTAAAAATCTTCTTCTCAAGAACCACTGGGCCAGAAAAGCTGAAACTTATATGAAAGCATCCTGGGGTAGTGTAGATTCTAAATTGTACAAATCATGACCCCCGGGGGTAGGGCGGGGCCACAATGGGGAATCCAAGTTTTACATAGAAATATATAGGGAAAAAACTTTGAAAATCTTCTTCTTAATAACCACTGGGCCAGAAAAGCTGAAACATATGTGAAAGCATCCTCAGGTAGTGAAGATTCTAAATTATACAAATCATGACCCCCTGGGGTTGGGTGGGGCCACAATTGGGAATCCAAGTTTTACATAGAAATATATAGGAAAAATCTTTGAAAATCTTCTCAAGAACCACTGGGCCAGAAAAGCTGAAACTTATGTGGAAGCATCTTTGGGTAGTGTAGATTCTAAATTGTACAAATCATGACCCCCTGGGGTAGGGCGGGGCCACAATGGGGAATCCAAGTTTTACATAGAAATATATAGGAAAAATCTTTGAAAATCTTCTTCTTGATAACCACTGGGCCAGAAAAGCTGAAACATATGTGAAAACATCTTTGGGTAGTGTAGATTCTAAATTGTTCAAATCATGACCCCCGGAGGGTAGGGCGGGGCCACAATGGGGAATCCAAGTTTTACATAGAAATATATAGGAAAAATCTTTGAAAATCTTCTTCTTAATAACCACTGGGCCGGAAATGCTGAAGCTTA
>NW_026940065.1:0-9947 GCF_032062105.1 Saccostrea cuccullata
CAGGTTTGTTGAGTTTTACCTCTAGAACCGACCTCGTAATCATCGCCAGTAAAAACCCTATATATCTTAACACCATCTATAATACTAAGTGATTATTTATTTACAAACTAATAAAAATACTAATCAAGCTTCCAATCAACAAATCTTTATCAACCCAACTAAAGTAATATACAAAGATTATTATTGATCACTTTAATTCAAATTCAACACTAATTAAGTATTCATTTTCGATGTATATAATTAGTAATTAATAATAACAAGGGCGATAACTTTCGCTATAATGAAATATAGAAAAACAGCTTTCCGTTTCAATAGGTAACGTTTTTATTTCTCCAAATTCAGAATTTCTTGCCGATGATGTTTGAAAAATACATTTGATGTGTATTCTTTTGCATCTTGCCTTATTGTTACACCTTTTAATAATCATACTCAAACTTTCTTTACCTTATAATTCGTTATATGTAACTGAATACACTGAAAGTAGCTGCGTAGTTTGTTTACAGCAGAGCCAATCGAACCGGAACTACCCAGCGATACTGAAGAGCGGAGTAACGGGAAGTAACTCGGTATATCAGTAGCGAACCATTGACATAAAAGATAAGTCCACATTTAAAAAAAAAATAGGCAAATGCACTCTGTTTAGTCAATTTTCCATCTTACATTTGTAAATATTTTCCAGAAGTCTTTGTCACAATGTTTTAAATCTTTAATATTATGAAGATGAAGAAGATACCCAAATGATTAAAATAGGTTTTTAAATATTTACCTTTTGCCTCCAACTAATGAGAGATAGGTTATTAACCGATGCTAATACTCTTGACCTTTTTGCACTAACACGGAATTTAATTATTAAATGACTTTTGAGTTACTTTCAGATTAAAATTGTTTGTCAAAAATTGTACTTCTTATTTAAAAAAATCATACTCAATAGAAAAATTGAAATCAAACACCAAGAACATGAATAAGTTACAAATAATTATGAAAAGAAATGCACATCATTTCATGATATATATCACAAAAATGTACACACGATCCACAAATTAACACACACATCTTTGATATTACACTATTTAGTCGGCAACTAAAGATTTCTTAGGAATTTTGCATTCCTTCAAAATAGTTACAAACAATTCAAATTATTACAATAAGTTGTATACATTGTAATTTTATTACACAAGAGAGTCTTGGATTTGTCAACTTAATTAAGGTCAGGATCTAGAAAATAAAAGGTGCCTGCAGGTTTCTCTAATTCAGGAAATTTACTGTCATAAATCATTATAACAAAAAAAAAAAATAAATAAATTGAATTAAGATTATTTTGGCATAATTTTGAATTGAATTCTGTGAATTTCAAAATACAGTTCTTTCTAAAATTTCTATTGTAAAGCTGAAAAGTATGGGAAAAGTGACATTGAATTAATTATGACAACAAACTGGATCTAGCACAAACTAAACACATTCACTAGTTACATGTATGATGTAGGTTCTACGTTAAAGTTTAAGTTATAATTGTTTAAGCTAGGTTCTTAACCAGAAGTCTCTGTCCAGACTGAAGCTCTACTGGTTTGTACTTATAGCATAGGAAGAGAAAAGTACTTAAGCAGTTGGAAATTGAAACTTTTCAACAGCAATAAATAGAATAATGATCCTTGATTAAGTCTCTTTATGTTCTTAGTGTAGTCTACTTGCATGCCACATTATATTATAATCAGACTAAAACTGTATTTGGAGTAGCATTTTGAGAGTATTTAACAGAAATTTCTATTTTTAGTAACCATGGCAACACCATTCATCAAAATCAAAAACCGATACACTGAATTATATATCTTAGTGTAGTCTACTTGTGTGCCAAGTTATATTGAAATCAGACCTAAACTGTAGGAGGAGTAGCATTTCGAAAGAATTTCACAGAAATTCCTTTTTTAGTAACCACGGCAACACCGTTCATCAAAATCAAAAACCGATACACTGAATTATATATCTTAGTGTAGTCTACTTGTGATTTTAAAAAATTGTCCCATGATTACATCTTGATGGTTGTGAGAATATTGCAACAAAAAGTTTTTAAAAAAATCAATGTTAATAATTATTTTTTTTCTTTATTTTTCCCGGTATGTATATTAGCTGAAGAAGTTTGTTACTTTTAATTTTGAATTTTGCATGCAGCATGAAGTTATTTGATAAAAGTTAGAAATTTAGCCCAAATTTTCGAATTCCATAATAAGTATATGGAGATAACGAACAGTATTCAATATCAAAGTCCATAAAACAATAAAAAATTAATCAATCTTTTATACACGTACACAAAACCATTTAACATCAGAGGAGGATCAAGTGCTATGGAGCAGTGAGCATCCCTTGCTGACAGGTCACACCCGCCATATGCTCCTTGTAATGATCGTGAAATAACGGAAAAATCCGATTAATAATAAATAGGAATACAATAAAATTATATGAACAGAATGAAATATATGTGTTTTGTAAAAACCCCATGGTTAGAAATTTTACAAATTAATTTTTACATAGAAAATACTTTGACAATTCAAAAAACATTTATTTGATAGATTTTTTTTTAATATGGGTGGATTGGTAGATAAAAGTTCCAGAATAAAACGTGTTGGGTACCTTAACACCTTCAGAAGTTTTTTTTAAACACATCGCTCACCTGAGTAACTTTGGTGTTGCAGTTCTTTACCAGATTTCCCCTCTTGTTATACCTATTTTGGCCCCTACCCCCTCCCCTGTCATGATTTTAATAATTTAGAATTTACACTACCCCAGGTTGTTTCCACATAACTGTCAGTTTTTCTGGCCCAGTGTTTTTTTGGAGAAGATTTTCCCTATATATTTCTATGTAAAACGTGCATTCCCTATCGTGGCCCCGCCCTACCTTTGTGGGTCATGATTTTAAAAATATAGAATCTACACTACTCCAGGATGCTTCCATATAAGTTTCAGCTTCCCTGGGCAATAGGTTCTTGCGAAGAAGATTTTTGAAGATTTTTTTCCATATATTTCAATGTAAAACAAGGTCATGACCTTGGTGTCATTTCAAAGAGCTTTATCAGTGGAGTATGCATACTAAATATGAAGTCTTTATCTCTCATGCTTCAAAAATTATGGTGAAAGTTCGAAAAAACTATTTTTAGCATATAGATCACATTCAAAGTCACAAGGTCATTGATTTTGGAGATTTTGATAATACATTGTATATATGTAGCCCCCAAAGTATGAAGTCTCTATTTCTCATGGTTCAAAAGTATGGTGAAAGTTCAAAAAAGCTATTTTTAGCATAAAGGAAACAGGTAACGTTTACAAGGTCATTGAACTTGCTGCAAAAATTTGAATGCCGCTTCATTGCCAAGCATGCGATTGTATTAAATAAAAATGAATAAATATATTAAATGCAAAGATTAAACCTCATCTTTTGGATGTAGGTGCGAGACTAACCCTAATCAGTCGAAAAATGCGAAACACTCAGAAACTATAACCTATATGTCTTGGGTGGGTGCTAGACTAATCCAAATCAGTCAAGGACTAGACTAACCCTAAAATCTCTCGGATGTGTTCGAAGAAACACATTATCAATCCAACTATGTTCAAAAAGTTGTGTTGATCGAATGTTTGCGAGGCAAAAAGTATATTAATGCATGAGAGAGAGAGAAAACAAGAGAGCAAAAACAGTAAAATTGTATTCACAATACGAATACCGATTCAACGGATTTTGAATGCAGGACAATGGCATGACGTCGGAGTATTGTGACGTCATAAACATTGATTGTTCCCCCGCACTATAGGACTTTGGCGTATCAGACAATCGCACATTGACGCAATTTCTTTGATAAGGAACAAGCCATAGGACTTTGGCGTGTAAAGAATCGATGTCCTATCGGGATTTGGCGAGACCATCGGGCTTTTTATCAAATGAATCATTTAAATGTGAGTTTTTTTTTATCTTATCAAAGTAAATGGTATAATGACAATTGAAACGATTTCTTTTAATTTTGGCCCCGCTTTTTCTCCGGGGTCATGCCATTTCAACGTTTAGAATCTACACTTTCAGCCAGAATGCTTCCTTTAATTTAGCTTAAATTGCCCAGTTGTTCTTGAAAAGAATTTTTAATGACCCCACACTATTTTTTCATTTATTCTAAATGTCTTCAAGGTTCTTTGCCCTTCATTAACAATTATAATTTCATATCATGTTAAGGATCATTTGTATCTAAAAAGTTTGGATAAAAATTGACCCAGTGGTTCTTGAAATTAGACCCTTCTGAGAAATGTTCAAAAAGTTGAAGCACATTTAGAGGACATAGACGGACGACGGACATCGGGTGATCAGAAAAGCTTACTTGAGCTTTCAGCTCAGGTGTTCTAAAAATTCTCTACAGAATCCAGGGGCAAGAAGCCTCTATATTTTTGTGCTCTTCCGGACTACGACATGATATTAGCGCCTATCTGTCCCTACCGTGGAATAATTTTTATGCTCTCCGGACTGTGACGTGACAAAAATAATGTCCGCCTCGATATAATAAAACACAAATTTACTTTTCATAAAACTACAAGGGGTTGAATTTTTTGTTGATACACCTTGGTTGTATTTTCGGCCGCTGCTCAAGAAAAAAATGCTGTCTTTGGATACAATAAAAATGCTATTGTCCTCATACTCATAGCCAGTAAATAGATGTATACTAACTCTGTGCTATTGACACAATCTGGTATCTTACGTACATGCTGTACATCACGGGTTATCTTTGTAAATTTGTACATATGCAACCATCCTGGCAAGTCAGGGGTCCTGAATTCATATTGCATTTTGATGTGTTCAAATCAAAATTCACACGATCTTAACAGTTTCAACATTTCAAACATAACAGGTCTTTGCAGTTTGCGAAATAAGATGTACATTGTAAAGATTTGATCCCTGTGTGTTTTTATGTAAACTAATTTAAAAGACAAGCACAGATAGTGGAGCAAATCCTTGCAATTTAAAAATCATGATTGAAATATAAATTATTTTTAAAAAGAATAACACCTTAAAGCTTTCACTTTAGTTTATTTTCATTTTTTTTTTGGGCCAAAGGTTTCTATGATTTTAATCATGCATAGTTGTAAGTCCAACAAATGAAAGAAATGAACAAGAGAATCCATCCCCTAAAGCAAAAGCCTTTTAACGAAAGAGATATAGTTATGAAAGTCATTTGTTAAAAAAAATGTAACAATTTTGCAAATTATAAAAATATGATGGGAATTATGAAAATGGCATAATCAAATGATAACTGATGTTTATGATATTTGAGGCATTTAATGCAAACACGATGAGAAGATTATATTTCAAGTAAAAATTTTTAAGATGTTTATACAGTTATTACTTAAAAATTGTTTTTTTTTTACATATATAAATGCATTTCACTAAAAACAACTCAAACATAGATATAAAGCTAACAAGCATTTGTTTTTTTTTCTTCAAAATTTATTGTCTTGAGGAAATTCTGTATAAACATAAACATGTATTCCTTAAAAAATGATATGGAGCCAATATAGGACTTTTGCAAGAAGCACTGACTTTTACAGTTGATGGTTTTCTTGACATTTAAACCTGTAAAATGAATAGAAACGTGTACAAATTGATAATAGAAAAAATGTTTTTTAATGCTGGTTATTTCAATTAAAATCTACCACCGATGATGTTATATATATATACAGTTATCCGCCAAAAGTATTCGTAAAAAATCAAAATGGCCGCCGCCAGGTGAGTAATATACGTTCCTACTGAAATTTTAAAAAATAGAAATAAAGAATTGATAACTTACCTAATTATTTTGTTATGTTTCCTTTGTTTCTTATTACTTTCAATATTCGTCTAGGGATGGATTTATATAAGTTCTGATTGTAATTGATAGGTATATTAAGCCAGATGTCACGATTGGCTTGTTCCAGTTCGCGGACATTACTTGTGCTCGCGGCTCGTTTTTGAAGTTCCCTTTTTAAAAGCCACCAACAATTTTCAATAATTTTGAGGTCAGGGCTCTAAGCTGGCCAGTTCATGGATTTTTATTGATTATTTCTACGAAATTCTTGCACAATTCGAGCCCTATGTACAGGCGCATCGTCGTCCTGAAATATGTAGTTACCATCCGCAAAATGTCGTAAAATTTCAGGCCACAGATTATCGTCTAATACAGAAATATTTTTCTGCATCTATATTTCCATCAAGGACACAAATTGTCCCGATACCGTTATATGTGATGCACCCCAATATCATTGAAGTTATCTTACGTTTTGATGGCGAGCAAATGCAATCAGACAGGTACTCTTCTCCCACTTTTCTCCACACTCTCACACGTGTGTCTTGTCCAAGAATGACCTTACACTCATCATTGAAAAAAACTTTATCCCATGTGAAGATGTCTTGTGAAGATTACCCCTGCACCAGGCCACACGATTTTTTTTGTTCACTTCACAAATCTTATCTCCTTCTTTACTGCCCGTTTTAAATAGCCATCTTCATGTAATATCCTCTCAATCGTTCGTTTAGAGAAAGTTCGATGTTAACCGTTATTGAAAATGTTCGTTATTTCATCCAAAGACTTCATACGATGCCGCCTTGCAGTCCTTGAAAGTATCCTCAAATCTCGTTCACCAAATTCCTTCGGCCGTCCGGATCGAGGTAAGTTCTCTTGGTTTCCTCGCCGAGAATATCGCTTAAGAAAACTGTACATGGTGTTTTGATTAAATCCAGACATTCTAACTTTTTCATTTTTTTTTTATCAAAGAACTCGGTTCACTTCCTATCATATTTGGCCCTGAGAATTTCCAAAAAATTAAGTTTAAACTGAATCAAAACTATATAGCGGAAATAAATGTTGGATATATGCTTGCTTAAAATATATATAAAAAAATTGAGAATGTGTCCCTATTTAACTATTTAATGGGGGTCAAAACATGCAAGGAATGCGTATTTCCGGAAAAATCGTTAAAATCAACTACTTAATAAACGTGTTCTGTTAATTCAAACATGGTGCCCACAATATCACCATTACAATTTTTTGCGTAAAGAATGCTTTTAAAACATTTTTTCAACTGAGAAAATTTCAAAGTGGTGATATGATGGGCACCTATTGAAAAATGCTTTTAAGTACTTGATTTGTAACGATTTTTAAAGAGCAGATATGTAGGCTTTCTGGTCGCTTGTCATCTCTTTTCCATGTGGACCCATCTTTGTTTACGTTGGGTTATCTCAAAATTTACAGACAGGGATGTGGCGTAAATCAAAACGTTGAGTATCACATGATATCTATTTAAATAACTCTGAATACCCATTTCCGGTAGGTGGATCATAGAGTCTACGGTAAAACATGATACTGTTTATGTTTTTAAGTGGCGGCCATATGGGATTATTAGAATACTTTTGGCATATCACTGTACATCAAGTAACTTGGGAATTGGCTAAGACGGTATATTCCAATGCACGTAAGATTGACAAATGAAGCAAATATCGTAAATATAATATGAATTTCATCACAAGTTTAAGTTTATTACACACGTATTCTAATTTATTTTCACCGATTATATTCTCTTTCGAAGACATTTGAAGTCATCTATACTCACAGTCAATAGAAACGCAACACCCTAATTTTAGGGTGAAATTATATACGAGTTATAACTATGTACCAAAAAAAATTAAGACATCTTTTAGTTCGCCAAATCAGTGATTTAACGGCTGAATGAATTTCTTTCCATTACCGAAAGTTATTTTAGCCCTCTTAACAGAATTCAAAATTTTGCATTTTAAATAAAATTGTAACAATATTTTGGGTTTTCAAGGATTTGAAGCTGTTAATCATAAGTATTGTACTAAAATCCCGGGAAAAAATCCTTCAGTGTTAAATGATAATTGCGAACCTTGTACTGATACATGTACACGTTTATCACGTGAATGAAAACAAAACTTAATGCTTTATCGGCACGATATCACCTACATCTCTTTGAATAATGGTTTAGGCCGACGCATTATAAATTCACTGTTGATGTAAGGCTCATAAAACGATCATTTTATATATTTCTTTCATAAATCTAAAAAAAAAAAAAAAAAAAAAAAAAATTGAAAATAAGTTTCAAAGGACAATATAAGCTGCCCTTTTATTTCAACACAGCTGAGTATTGGAGTAGCCCACAATGCATTGCGACTTATTCATCAGTGGGTAAAGTTAACAAGCCAGTTGAATTTGATGAGGGAAAACAAAATGGCAAAAAAATCAACAATATTTTACGTTCTTAGCACCAATGTAACACATTCTGAAATTTGCTTTTGCCTGTTAACCTTTACTGAGAGTGATCTGTCTATATTTGTTTTTCTATTGATTGATTGTATATTGTTTATAACGTCCTCTCGAGAATTTTTCACTCATATGGAGACGCCACCAGTTGCCGATGGAGAGCTGCAAATTTTGCCTTATACTCGGCACTTGTGAATTGCCATTTAGCAGTGAGGGATCTTTATCGTGCCAGCACCTACTGCGACAGGTGAACTCGGTTTATACGGTCTCATACGAAAGACAGGTCTCCACGTCCCACAGTGCGATTCGAACCCGCGACGTAAGACTTGACTCCTTTCTTCGCGCTGTAGAGCAGGCGCTCTAACCACTGCGCCATTTCTATTGAAATATTACTTGTTGTTTGTATCATTTTTTCTTAAGGTCAGACGAAACGTTCCTCAAATATATGTTTTGTATCTCTTGGTATTATATATTTTTTTACGGAATGAAATACATTTTCAATCGTAGAGATAAGATAGAAATGTACGTTACACTATATTCTTCCATTTAGAATATATATTTAGTAGAAAATATGAGACGACTCTGAGTAAACAACCCCTTGTTCCCTGTAAACTGGCAAAGACGTTTTGCTTAACACAATTAAAAAATATTTTTTACTTGAAAAGTGGTCATTTGAAATGTATGTGACTGAAATGTTAGTTACCATGAAATTCGAATTAAATGAATTTCGCACGAATTTTCATCTATTCTCATACTTTCACACACTCGAATGTGTACACAAAGGTCGGTTAAATCCCAAAATTAATGAAAAGAAACGTTTCTGCTGAGAAAAAATTATATTAAGGTCATTTATATGTAATATAATTTTGAAATCTGATATACATTTCTGAATAGGAAACCTGTATGATGCATTTCTTATGATATGCGAGTTCCAATAGTATTAATATATTGCGTGTCTAACATACGCTTGTGGAAGAGAATTGATTTTTATATTTGAAATGAACGTTACGTATGGTAACGTACATTTTGCGTATTTCTAACTGACATTTTTTTGTTAAATTTAGTCAATGAATTGCGTTTACATGAGCGAAGCAAAATTATCTTTACAATCCATTTGACAGCTGACCACATAAAGCCATCTAAATGCACCCCCCAAATCCTCGTACAAGTGGTAGACTGTTAACACATGCTAGAAAATTTATTTCTAAGCGTCTTAATTTTATCTTTGGCAACCTTTTTGCAGTTTGTTAACTTTTAATATGCGACTTTTCGTCAATATTCATAAAATTGTTGTTGATAATTTAAAACAAGGTATGCATAGGCTTTTAATTGGTAAAAAAACAAACAAAAAAGGAAAAAAAAAAGAAACAAAACAAATATACCCAAAACACAAGACGGTCACGTACATTTCAAATACTGAAAGGCAGACAATACTCAGTTTTGTTTGAATCATTGCATTTTGGGTTATATTTTTTCAGATCTGCTGAAAAGCACGTATGTTTGTGATTTGACAAACGATGTTGCAGCATACTAAATGAAATTGTTAACAAGTCTGTCGATGGATATATTCGGAATAGATTTTGATCATTTATGTTATGTTTCAATGGCCAAACACGAGCATTTGTTGGATCATAGCAAAATATGTCTTACTTTTATTTGTTTTTGTCT
>NW_026940066.1:0-97903 GCF_032062105.1 Saccostrea cuccullata
ATGTATTTGTAAAAAAAAAAAAGTATCGAAAAGATCTGACATCTTGGTAATGAATCTAGGAATGTCGATCCCGATTTAATTTCGCATTGGAAAAAAAATATATATTTCATTTTCAATGGCGGATCCAGAAACCCTGAAAGGGAGCACTTTAGGGTCAGGGTAGGGGTCCATAGCCACACCAAAAACATTGATTTATCAAATCTCTTGTATTTTTTTTTACACAAAAGGGGGTGGAGGCGGGCCCCCTGGCCCCCTCTAAATCCCCCAATGAGTTTTACTGTATTAAAAAAAAAACACAAAACATTTAAACACACTGTCACTGCATCAAAGCATAGGTACTTCCCATCTTAATTGTTAGAACAGTATATCTACAATATAAAATTAATATGTTTTACGGTGTGACCGTTGGGGCGAGCGCAGTTGTACCATCAAAAACACTTGAGATCAGCCACTTCGAACGTCAAGCCGCACGAGACTTCTCGACTAGCTGTGACGTCATACGACGTCACAAAGCTCGTCGGAGCTTACGGAGACAGCCGAGCGTCTGTTTGAAACTATAGAACTAGTGCAATTTTTGTCGAAAAACATTGCAGAGTTATTTCTTCTTTCTTTGAAAGATTTCTACAAACTGAAAGTCTGATATATGCGCTTTACGTTATTATTTATTTATTTATTCGGCAATATTCGCGCAAAGGACATTGGGTAGTGCAGGAATTCTGGGAATGTTGCACAGAGAAATTTGGCTGACGTATGTACAGATTTCAATCCGAATTTTCTCTGTTCTTACACGTTAGTCTATTGAGCTCGCTTCGCGAGCGTCGCTTCGCGACGCTCGCTGCGCTCGCTAAAATTATCAATTTTCCCCTTTTGTTAACTAGATACAGTACTGTTAATTTTAGATTCCTATTTTTTCATGCTGGTTGCTCACAAAGCTGATTTTTGCAATGAAAATGCGTTATGCTTTGTTCTGCTAAAATAATATAAGGTTTTTGAATTAATTGTTTCTGTCGATCTGTGTTCTCTGTATCCGTGCAAAGTTTGTTTGTGTGTTTAATTGTTAAAAAAATAAGTCACAAAAATGACAGAAAGGCTAATCTAGTATTTTTGAAAATAAAAAAATTCATATATTTATAGTTAGTTGTTTGTGTTATATTCCTGTTATTAGTTTGACCTTTTACTGACTTTCGTTTATTAGTAAAACCAGTTGATGCTGTATCATTATTAGCCAATCAGATAATTTCTTTTGTTTTGTGTGCGAGTCTGTTATGTCTTAAAATAAACGTGTTCAGCTTCCATGTGTTCATCACTCTGGGTCCATCGTCTACCAAATACCCCACAATCTAACATGGTGGCAGCGGTAAACTTGTGAATATTGAACTAAACGGTCCGTCAACCGTAAGTTCTGACTATTTTGAGCATTTTTTCTCATTATTTCGGGAACCAGAACACTGTCAACTCGATCGACACATGAGGTCACTGAGTGCATCAGCTCATTTTTGAATGACATTTGAGAACTCCGAAGTATTACCCTTCCTCAGATATCTATTCAATATGGGTGATCCACCAACTATATATCAAAGTGTTCCGGGACCAGGAAAACTCTCTCTAGAAGGTGATGCAGCTCTAAACTTCCGCCGTTTTGAGCGCGGGTGGAAAGTGTACGAAGTCGGCGCTCGTGTCAAGGAACAGGATGCGACTATCCGAGCTTCCATTCTCCAATCATATTTGACCGCAGAAGTCCTAGAACTACTGGAAACGCTTCCATTTGAGGACCAAGCTCACCGCAAAGATGCTGACCGTATTCTCAAAGTGCTTGAAACTCACTTCATTGGGACTACAAATGAAACTTATGAAAGGTACAAGTTTAACATTCGCTCTCAGAAAAAAGGGGAAACTTTTGATACATTTCTCGGAGCAATCCGTGTACTCTCCAAGTCCTGTAATTTTGGTGCACTCGAGGACTCTTTACTCCGTGACAAAATAGTGTGTGGTGTTAACAAGGAACATACAAGACGCAAACTCCTTGCGGAATCACAACTCAACCTGGCAAAAGCCATAAACATTTGTAAGGCTGATGAGTCAGCTACACAGCAAGCATCCGAAATAGGCAAATCAACAGACACAAAGGAGGATTCTGTTCATAGTGTAAAAACTCCACGTGACTCTAAACATTCTCAGCGGCCCCAGAGAGGACCCCCTCCACAACAGAGACCACACAAAGGACAGACTCAGAGACAAATAAACCATTGCAAGTATTGTGGTGGCGCACATGCATGGAAAAAAGAAGCATGTCCGGCATACGGAAAGACTTGTAAGAAGTGTAAAGGAAAAAACCATTTTGCTAAGTACTGTAAGCAAGGTGTTAATGCTCGTGTTCACAGTGTAGAAGAGGGCAATGACTATTATGCGGAGCCTGAGTACTTGATTAGACAAGTCAGTACTAACATTGCAGGTGTATCTGGACGTCTCTGTGCGGAACTCATGGTTAACGATCAACCAATAGCATTTCAGATAGACACCGGTGCTTCTAACAATCTTATTGGAAAGAAATGGATTGGTGACACTACTATTACTCCATCGACCAGTACTCTAGTGATGTGGAATGGCTCGCGTATGGAACCTCACGGGGAGTGTATTCTGAAATTAGTCAATCACAAGAACAGGACCAAGTACAAAGTCAAGTTCTTAGTTGTCAATGAGGACTTAACTCCACTCCTCGGACTCAATGCATGTACTCAAATGGGACTCATTACCATAAATCAGGACGAGTTCAAGCGAGTGAACTCTGTGTACTCCGTCTGTCCGACTGTTGCGTACAAGGATGTATTTGAGGACAAAATAGGACAACTCCCTGGAGTAGCACATTTTGAGGTTGACCCCTCAGTCTCACCAGTTATATCGCCAGTTCGGAAGGTTGCAGTCCACATGAAACCAAAACTAAAGGAAGCACTAGAGGATCTGACAAAGAAGGCCATCATAGCTCCTGTTAACAAGCCCACCGATTGGCTCAGTCACCTTGTATGTACCACTAAGAGAAACGGTGAACTCCGACTATGTTTAGACCCAGAGCATCTCAACAAAGCACTAAAACGTGAACATTTTCATCTCCCTGTACTCCGTGAGATGCTACCAGATCTGGCACACGCAAAGGTGTTCTCAACGTTTGATCTCCGTCATGGCTACTGGCACGTAAGGCTGGATGATGAAAGTAGTCACATGACTACATTTGACACACCATTCGGAAGGTACCGTTGGTTACGACTCCCATTCGGTACCAGTGTTTCCTCAGAGATGTTCCAGCGACGTCTATATCAGGCTATAGGTGACTTGAGAGGGATTCTGAACATCGCAGATGATGTATTACTCTATGGTGTTGGTGAGACTAAGGAAGAGGCCATGAGAGACCATGATGAAAAGTTAGTAGCATTTCTCCAGCGATGCCAAGCAGTTGGTATCCGACTCAATCCGAAGAAAATGCGGCTGAGACTCTCCCAGGTAGGATTCATGGGTCACCTTGTAACTGACAAAGGTGTGCTACCAGACCCCGATAAGGTAGCTGCCATTTGCAACATGCCAGCACCAACAGACTTACATGGTGTACACAGACTATGTGGAACAGTGAACTTTCTATCAGACTTCATTCCATCATTAGCTACAATAATGGAACCGATAAACATGCTCAAACGAAAGCACATTGAGTTCAGATGGGATGAACCGCAACGTAAGGCTTTCAACAAAGTGAAAGAAATACTATCCTCTGAAAATCATCTCCAATACTACGATGATAAGAAACCACTTACCATACAGTGCGATGCGTCCCAAAGAGGCTTAGGAGCAGCCCTTCTACAGGAAGGAAAGCCAATAGCATATGCTAGCCGAGCACTCACGGAAACTGAGGCGAACTATGCTCAGATCGAGAAGGAACTTCTGGCCATAGTTTTTGCATTGGAGAAGTTTCATCATTACACATTTGCTCGACATGTGGTGGTACAGTCTGACCACAAACCGCTAGAGACTATCATCCCAGGCTCTCTCTGGAAAGCTCCAAAACGCCTACAGGCAATGAAACTACGACTCCAAAAGTATGACATAACTGTTAAGTACCACAGGGGCAAGGAGATGCACATAGCAGACACACTGTCACGTGCGTACCCGTCTGACACAGGAATGGGTAAACAGGATGACATAATTGACATCAATGTTATTCAACATATCTCCATTTCCCCTGAGCGTATCAAAGAGATACAACGCCACACTGCTAAGGATGAGACCCTACAGGCTCTTCGCAAAACTATTCGGGAAGGTTGGCCTGACCTCTTAACTGAACTACCTCCAGTGGTAGGACGTTATGCATCCTACAGAAGTGAACTTTCTTTTACGGATGGTATCATTCTCCGTGGAGACAGGATCGTAGTTCCTCAGACTCTCCGTAAAAGTATGCTAGAAAGACTCCATAGCTCTCATCTAGGTATTACTGGCACCCGTCGACGAGCAGCTGAATGTCTCTACTGGCCGAACATGAGTAACGACATAAAGGAATTCATTTCACAATGTGAGACATGCCGCAGCATGGAAGTGGCAAATACCAAGATGCCACTCTCGCCCCATGATGTCCCAGACCGACCATGGTCTAAGGTTGGTGTTGACCTTTTCACGCTCAACAACATCAACTATCTCATTCTCGTTGACTACTTCTCTGGATACTTTGAGGTTGATGAACTGCGCCAAACACTTGCAATCAATGTCATCCAGAGAATGAAGTATCATTTTGCTCGATACGGACTACCTGAGATTGTCGTCTCGGACAACGGTCCCCAATTCTCATGTCTCGAGTTTCTGAACTTTGCAGAAGAATATGACTTCAGACATCAGCCCAGTAGTCCTGGAAATTCTCAAGCCAATGGAAAAGCTGAGGCTGCAGTAAAAACAGCAAAGACTATCATCAAAAAAGCTCTGGCGTCTGGAAGGGATGTGTATCTGGCACTACTTGATCTCAGGAACACACCGACCCAAGGACAGAACACCAGCCCTGTACAGCGCTCTCTTGGTCGCCGTACACGTACGCTTTTACCAATGACAACCACCCTACTCCGACCAGAAGGCATACAGACTGACGATATTCACCGTAAGATCCTGCAGCGACAGGAAACACAGAAAAGCTATTTCAACAGAAAATCAAAGGCCCTCAAGCCTCTCGAGGAAGGTGATGTGGTTCGTCTTCAACCTTTTGTTAACCGTAAAGCCCCTTGGGCTAAAGGTCAAGTCATCCGTCGTCTAGATGATCGCTCCTATGAAGTCAGTTCTGGAGACCGCATATACCGACGCAATCGAGTACACCTTAAGGCTACCAATGAACCTCCAGTGATGACCTTTTCACCTAACATACCTGTGCCTGCACCGTCTGTAGTACCTACTCCAAAAACACCGACTAAACCCAAGTCACCAGTTAAGGTCAGCCCACAGCCTGTGCAACCACGTATCACTGTACCTCCGGCACCGATGCCAAACTTACCTGATGCTCGTATTACCACATCAGCTCCGAAGGCTGATTCAGCAGTGAAAACGCGATCTGGCAGGACAGTTAACCTACCTTCGCATCTTAAGGATTTTCAGATTGATGTTAAAAAATGAACAGTTTTGTATAAGCTTTATTATGTTTACATCTCAATGACAGTTTCATTTTTTTGTAAAATGAGGAGGATGTTATATTCCTGTTATTAGTTTGACCTTTTACTGACTTTCGTTTATTAGTAAAACCAGTTGATGCTGTATCATTATTAGCCAATCAGATAATTTCTTTTGTTTTGTGTGCGAGTCTGTTATGTCTTAAAATAAATGTGTTCAGCTTCCATGTGTTCATCACTCTGGGTCCATCGTCTACCAAATACCCCACAATCTAACAGTTTGAAAATGTCTTTACCTCATGAACAGGCTAAGAGGGTGGTGGTTTACATTCGGAACTTTCTGTCCAAATAGAACTCGAACGATTTTAGTCCAAATTTTGCATAACCATTGAATATATATAGTTTTAAATATAGAAAAATATAGAAAATTGAACGAGAGAATTTCGGGGATGGGGGGGGGGGGATGTACATCCTTAGGTCTATTTATTATGAAGACGACTTTTATAGGCAGTACCTAAATAATAAAAATATATTGTTTAAGTTAAATTAAGTCTATTTATTCTTTTTAAATCTAGTACAGTCACATCAAGCATTATAAATTAATCCCGTTGATGAGGGGTTAATCACACAAAACAAAGTTAACATACCCCTTCTATTAATCATCGTCATCTAAAATCGTTAAATATCGAAGTAATTTAATGAGATTTTAAGAACTCGTTACTTTTTTCCCACATTTGTCGGTCCTATTCACTTATTTGGGTCAAGAAACACGAATTATACAGTGTGTGATATTCTTATTTGATTATTATTACTCATTTATATACACTGAATGAATAATGTAAGAATCTATGTAAATTTTGAATATTGCCCTCTTCAGTAAGCCATGCAATGTCTATTACATAATTCCGAGTGACAAGATGGTATGAAAAGGTACAGACCCAATTCTGGAAATATTGAGGTCGAGTCTGTTATGACCCTCCCCCCTTACCCCTCCCCCGCCGTTACGTCTTTGTTGGCCCTGGTGGCTGACATTGCTGCATATCCAAAATTGAGCCTAGTTGAATCGATGCCCTAAGCAAAATACAATAGACTGCCAGAAGTTACGTCATTAGCATATCCATGTCATGTACAATAAAATTTGCTAAAAGTATTGTCTATGAGGCTATACAGTGCCAGATGGGTAGTAATTTTTTTTCATCATGCCAGGTGAGGTTAAATTGTTGTGCATAATTGACGGGCAGAATATTTTAAAGAGAATCTATAAAGGATGCATGCATGATTAAACAATTACAATCGGGTTAGCACGAGTCATCAGTATTAATATGATGACGTCATAATAAGAATACGTCATAATAGACTAACGTCATAGAGGTTGCAAAGCATTTCTGTTGGCAAGAAAACTTTGGAATATTCTGAGACTCTGAAACAACTAAATCTTCAAATATGGAGAGATTTGGTGATAAGACGTTGGAAGAGTGCCTTGAATCAAGTTTGATAGATTATTTGTTAAAAACAAAGACCGGATCAATGACTGCAGTGGTAAGCTTCATTAGGAACTTAAATTTATTTTTGATAATTTCTTTTTTTTTTAATGAAATGAATAAAGCTACAAACTATTTACACAAATCGGTGGATATGAAATGTATTTAAGATAATCAAGAATGTAAATGTTTTAATTCTTTTCATTTACTTTCTAGAGACGAAACGTACTACAAATGATAATCTTTTTATTTGGAAAAGAGACAACAGGAGAATATGGATTTATATATTCGCACAAAGAAGACATTGCTGGTAAGATTGAAATTCAAACCCTATTTTTGATTTCTTAAAAGTTCTAAGAAGATTACAAACCCGTTTGCAATGTACCTATCTACTTTTATTACCAGTGCAACAGAAGAGATACATAATTTTCTCCTATCTTTTCCTGGAGGCTTTAATGAAAACCGGGATTTCAGACAAGGCCATTGTAACACACAACAATCTGTGGTCTCAACATCTGCAGCACCTGGCCAATTGTGGTAAGTTTGATTCATAGTCATTAACAACCAAATATCCTCTTACTTTGATATATTTGACAGAGAACGTTTTTTAACATCTCTGTTCAACGAACTTATATATTCCAAGCCTGTTCAGAATAATCAGGTTTAATTTTCATCAATACTAATCAGATCTTTTTCTTTAGGAAACGAAAAGGCAGCAAAACAATATATAAGAATTTTGGAGGACAGGGAAGAGACTGACTTCAATGTAAGTACCATCTCTGGAACACTTTCAATCTTATAGTCGGGCTCAGTGCATCTTAATTTAATTCGTATGTTAATCCTTTAGAATTTCATCTAGTTATTTATAAAATTAACAAATCAATTTCATTATTACAGATTAAAAGATTCCAACATCAGTTGAAAACCATGAATTTGGCAACAGGAGAAGATGATGAAAAGACGGAAAAGGGGGAGATGAAAATTATCAAATTTCGGTGTAGGAGACCAAACCTCTGCGAGAGAATTGCAATGAAGCTGAAAAAATTGTTTTAAAATTAATGTGACTCTCAAGACTTTTTACCACGAAGTTTCAAAACCTCAACTAAGAATCCAGAGAATCAAGACTACTCATACCTCAACACCACCATCGACATCTTCATCATCATCATTAACATTATCATCAGCAGCAGCATCATCATATTTATTTTTCCTTTTTTAATCGTTTTTTTCCCCGTATAATTTTCTCCTTTGTGTCTTTATTTTTTTCATTATCATTCATCTACTTAAATTTTTTTCTCATGTTAATTCTTCTTAATTTTTTAAAATAATATAATATGTTTTCAAAATTGAGATATTGACATGTGCATGTATATAATTGAGTCAAACTTTTAATCAGTGATAAGAATTAAACTCATTTATCACTTTTTATCACTTGTTATTTTTCACTTCTACATTTCTACATTCTAAGTTTATCATGACAGAAGACATATTTCCTGATGAATCTCCCCAAGTTTGCTTTGGGTCGATCGGTTATGATATAAATTGGACAGAGTCTGGTGTACAAAGAATGTAGCTGTATTTCTTTCAAAACGCCACTCCTCCAAAAGTTTTAGTCTGATTTCAAAATACACACGTAGACTTCACTACATGTATGTAAGGTATACATAGTTTTATTAATGTTGTATAATTAATGAAAGATGTAGCTATAGTTAAGCATAGTAGACATGTTCATGAAATGCCTTCAAAATGCTGCAGTAACTTCTACAGTTTGGATTCGTTTTCTGAATAACTTGACACACAGATTTGCGTGTTTTTTAACGCACGATCAAGAATTTTTTACTCACATTGAAAAGCCATCGCTTGCCGATGGAAGGCTGCAAATTAATATCTGTACTCAGAATTTATGGTCTTAAAAAAGAGTGTTCTTTTCGTCGCCACCATCTCCTGCAATACAAGACCCGAAACACTGGCCTCCAAATCACGCAGCGGGATTCGTACCCGCGACGTGAGACTTTGCGACTATAAAGAGCAAACACTCTTATCACTGCCCCATGCGGGCGACAAGTTAAGAATTAAAAAAAAAATCACACATGAAATTTAATACTGATGATAACAAAATAGTAAGAAGATATTAATACTACAAGAAAATATTCTCGTGCTAAATCACCAAGACGGAAAAAATCACTCAGTATGGCATGAGCTGTTTTTAGTTCTCTCTGTATAGTAGCTAAAACTATACAACCATATACTAGTACATAATAGTATTTTTCTAATATTATCCTTGAGTTTCAGCTGTACAAGTTGAATTGAAATGTTTTTTTTTTTGAGATTGCTACTCAATAACAAGTGCTAAGACACCAGTAGAATTACTGGGTTTCCGTCTTCAATCCGATATGCTTGAATACAGTCCTCCACTGTAAAGAAAACATTTTTTTTAGATAAAATATTATACATAATTTGAATTTGCGAATGAAAAATATTTCCTTCATTTTCGATTTTCATCTTCAATTTTGAAGGGGAAGGGGGTGTCAGAAAAAAAGCTTTACTGCAAAACAATTTTGACAGGAAAAAAATGTCAAAACTCGAAAATCTTATTGGGGTGGGGCACTTTCTTTCATAACAACAGGAACTGATAAATTTAAAAGGGTATTGTTTTTGTTCGATTTTCATCAATACATTACATTATTTGTTTATATAGAAAAATAAAAAAAAAAAAAGTTGTGTTTTTGGGTGCATGTGGTCAGCCTTTCAATGAAAATTTTCCAGAGTTAAAAAAAGCTTCAACAGGAACTTATTATTTTTGATAGACTCTTTTGAAATAAATAAAGCTATAACCTATTTTACATCAATCAATGGAATGTATTTAAGATAATCAGAAATGTTCATGCTTTAATTCCTTTTCATTTACTTTCTAGAGACGAAACATTCGAAAGATTATTTGTTAAAAACAAAGACCGGATCAATGACTGCAGTGGTGAGCTTCATTAGGAACTTAAATTTATTTTTGATAATTTCCTTTTTTTTAATGAAATGAATAAAGCTACAAACTATTTACACAAATCGGTGGATATGAAATGTATTTAAGATAATCAAGAATGTTCATGTTTTAATTCTTTTCATTTACTTTCTAGAGACGAAACATTCTACAGATGGTCATCTTTTTATTCGGAAAAGAGACAACAGGCAAATATGGATTTACGTATTCGCACAACGAAAAAGTTGCAGGTAAGACAATGAAATGTAAACTTCTTTTGATTTGTGAAAAGTTCAAAGAGGATTACAAACCCGTTTAATTACAATATATCTATCTACTTTAATTTATTACCAGTGCAACAGAAAAGATACATAATCTTCTCATATCTTTTCCTGGAGGCTTTTAGAAATAAAAACGGAATTTCAGACAAAGCCATTGCCACACACAACGGACTGTGGTCCGAACATTTGGTGCATTTTGCAAACTGTGGTAAGTTTATTTTATTGTGTCGGTTATTAACAACCAATTTTCTTTTACTTTGATATTGTATTTGACAGAGAATTTATCTCCGTTAGACGAACTTGTATACTCCAAACCCGTTCAGAATATTCAGGTATGATTTTTCAATATTAATTTGATCTTCTTCTTTTTTCAGGAAATGAGAAACCGCGAAACATTACATAAAAAGTTTGGCAGACGGAGACGAGACTATTTTCAATGTAGGTGCTATTATACCTCTGGGACACTTCCAATTTCCAGGTCGGGCCCAGTGCATCTTAAATTTAATTTGTGTTTCTCGTTGATCCTTTATCCTTTAGAATATTCCTCCACAGCTATTTATAACAAATCAATTTCATTATTACAGATTAAATGATTTCAACATCAGTTGAAAACCTTGAACTTGGCAAAAGGAGAAGATATGGAGACTGGAAAAGAGGAGCTGAACATAAAGTCCCGGTGTAGGAGACCTACCGTACTGGAGAGAATCGGAATGAAGCTGAAAAAACTGTTTTAAAGATTGATATGATTCTCAAGACTTCTACCCCCCTTAGAGTCCAGAGATCTGTGTTTCGTTAGATGTATAGGCTTCGTTTACATGACTTTATGTGTGCCAGTTCAACTAAGTGTCGTCATGACCACTCATACCTCAGCACCACTGCCATCATCGTCATCATCATCATCAACATCACCATCATCATTATATTTATCTTTCCGTATTTTTTTTTTCGTAGAATCATTCTCTTTTTATTGTCTATATAATTTTTCGTCATCTTTCATCTACCTTTTTTTCATTTTTCTTCTTATTTTTTTAAAATAATATTTGTTCTCAAAATTATCTACCATTGAGATCTTGGATCAAACTTTTAATCATGGATAAAAATTAAACCCATTTATTGATTTTTATCACTTATTTTGTAGTTTTTCACTTCTACTTGCGGTAAAGAAAATGTAATGACAGAAGACATTTTCCTGATGAATCTCCTCACAGAATTCCCAAGTTTGCTTTGTATCAGTTATGGTATAAATTGGTCGGGGTCTGGTGTATGAGAATACACTGAATTTTTTTCAAAACGCCACTCCTCATATAGTTCTGATCTGATTTTAAAATAACTTGGCACACAAGTAGGCTGCACTAGAGAAGTAAATAATTTTTAAGGTCAAGGTCACGAGGTCAAATTTGTTGGTACTTGAAGAAAGGTCTTGTCACAAGGAATACACCTTTTAACTCTGCTAGTAGTAACTTTATTCCCACCCACTCAAAATTTATGGCCAAGGTAAAAGTTTTGCAGACAAATAAACAGACAGACGGATAGACAGGAAAAAACTTTATACCTTTATACCTATAATCTTTGATATTGAGAGAAGTACCTTTATTGGCTTATACATTGCAGACATTGCCACTTATAACATTACTTTATATACATCGGTTAACAGGTGTTACACAGGTGCTATTACATAATTTACACAAATATGTAGATAAAAAAAATTAGAAAACAAAAGGAAGTAAAAAGAACTAGGCAGGTGTCTTTTGTATTATAAATATTTCTGTATGGTAAAGTTTTCCCTCTTTTTAAAACATTCAAACACAAATTTCCCCAGTTTTTAAAATATATTTTCTGAATCGAAATTAAGTAATTCAATAAATTTTGTCATACTATGTCTTACATAATAATATATTTTAATATTATTTTTTTTAACTCAGTATAGAAGTCACATATTCGAACAAAATGATATTCGTCTTCTATTTGGTTTGATGTACAAAATATACATTTCCGTTCACTTGTGGGACATTTTTTATCATATCTACCAGATTCAATGCGTAGACAGTGAGCAGATAATCTGAGTCTAGTTAATGCTTTTCTGTGTTTTTCATAATATATGTAATTAAGATAGTCAGCCTGTTGTAAAGTCGGTTTAGATATTTAAACAACTTAAGAGGATGAGCGTTTTCTATATCTACTCTCAGTTTTTGGAAAAAACAATCAGTTTGTCTTTGTTAAAAATACATATAAAAGACCTTTTCATTTACTTATTCGAGGAAATACCACACATCTCCAAATTAGGGGTATAAAAATAACACCAAGATGTTTATATTGTGTAACATATTGTGTAGTTCCCTAAAAATGCAGGCAATTGGTTTGTAGTTTTAAACTGAAAAATCATACTTTATGTTTTATTACATGGATTGTATTTCAATAACTTTTTTTGACTACTCATCCAGAATTTAAGTCATGGTTTAGATTTTGCTCAATGAGGTGCATTCGTCACTTGAGCTTTTTGTAAAGAGTTATCGTCTGCAAATAATATGCAAACATGTATCATTTTTCAGCTATATCATTCACAGATATATTAAAAATAAAAGTCGGTCAGGGAACAGAGCCCTGGGTAACCCTCGCACGCACATTTTTTACGGAAGAAAATAAGATTTATATGATTTTTAAAATTTTTTTTTCTTTTGTTTAAGTAACGTGCCAACCTTTCTAACCTAGAATATTACCGGAGAAACCATACATTCTATAGATGATTGAATCAATCCCTTATGCTAAAAGATTATTTCAAAACAGATTCGATTCTACAAATAATGTGCGAAAAACAAACCAAAAGTTCCAAATAACATTTTAAATTAACATTTATTTAAAGAATATGACAAATCTTTGAAATGAAGTACAAATTACTATAATTCAAATCATAATAATGGAGCACAACGTAAGTATCACAACCTTTTCTTTGCTGTATTTTTCTTAAATCCCTAATTAATTGTAGGAAATATCTCAAAAAGTCCTTGTATGGAAATGTAGTTGTTAATATTTTTATCCCCCCCCCCCCCCGGATCGAAAGATTCCTGCGAATATTGTTTTTGTCCTGTAAGTCTGTCTTTCTGTCTGTCTAGCTGTTTGTTTGTTGTCCTTAATTTTAACCTAGCCCATAACTATTGAATTTGTTGGGCTATGGCTTTCGTATTTCATAGGTGTATTCCTTATGACAAGACCTTTCTTTGGTACCACCAAATTAGACCTCTTGATCTTAGAGTTCGACCTTTTAGCTGGTATAAATAATTTTTACCTTGAGCTAAGAGTTTGACTCACTTTTTAAAGACTTTGACCTTGCTCATAACTTTTAAACAGTTAGTACTAAGGCTTTTTTACAGGTGTTTTCCTTGTATCAAGACCTTCCTTTGGGTACCAACACTTTTGACCTTGACCTTTTTGACATTCCTTTTAGATTTTTAGAGGATTCAACATTCGCCATAAGCTGCTATACGGGGGGCATCAGTGTTTTCATAAACACATCTTGTTTTGTATTATCTTTTTATTTAGATAAAAAAAGTATACCATAATGAGAAAAACAAGAAAAAAATGTTTGTATTAATCGTGTTAAAATTCAGAGCATTTCAATATATAACAATAAATATAAAATATAAATTAAAAAAGGAATGATTATACATAGCATGATTTTAAAGATGCTTTCCCTACTTTATTTATCGTATTAAAATGTATATAAAGAAGCTAACCATAAATTTGTTGAGGTTTTTAATGATTTTTGAACAAATAATTTTTAAATTAATATTCCTTTTCTTTATTTTCTACTCGTCGGAGGGCTTTTGGTCCTTCTTGTGAGCTCTCTACCAATTGATGCTTTGTGCCAGATGATTGAAATTTTGACTAAGGTCTAAGTCCCTTTTATGATCCTGTGGCAAGGTGAGCTAAAATATGACAGCAAACTGAATCAAATAAAAAAATGAAACATTAAATTAAAATATGTAATCTTACACATTTTTAAAAAGATAAATGCTGCGTTTGAGGAGAAAATAATATATACATGTATTAACATTGTATAAAAGGAAATCGCAATAAATTACATTTTACAAATATGCATATATAGTAAATGAGATAAAAAGAAAACATAGATTATACTTAAATATACATTTGTTTGTACAACATAATTCATGCCATGGTTGCATGCATGCCAAATGCTAGTTTAAAAGCAAACACTATGATGAAAAAAATAGTCTTGCTAAGGAAGTTGTGTATCCCTGGATGATGAAAGCAATTGGCTCTGTACGATTCGGTATCTCTGTTATTTTACTTGTTTTAACATTGATTTCAGAATTTTCTCGTCTTCTCTTTTCGTTTCCCCCCTTTCTTTCCTTTTAACTATCGGAAAGAAAGACTTTTCTATTTCTCCTTCATTCTCTTCCGAGGACTAGAAGCTGATTCATGCGAGGTTTCCTCGTCTTCAGTAGAATGTTTACGATGCTTTCTTAGCACAGTAATGACAGCATTAAAGAGGCCCGGTCTTTCCACTGGCCAATTTTTCATTTCGTACACAGACAAAACCCACTCGTTGTGAGGATCATTCAGCGTGTGGCCTTTTTCACACCGCTCTTCTCTGCATTTATTTCGCGTATACCTGTAACAGACATGTAAATATGGACAATGGTTGGGATCATCAGATTCGCATTTGGTTGCTGGACACACCTGCGGGTATTTACATTTCAGTATGGTACGCATTTCGTCATCGCTGAAGCTATTCAGTCCGAGTTTGTGTTTGATTTCCTTATTATTACCAACAGTGAATGTGTGTCCAAGGTTACAGTCATCCTTTTTACAATAACTATCCATATAGAACTTGCAAACATGAAAGCTCTCACAGTTTTCACGTTCACAGTTTTTCATGTAATGATCTACACAAATAGTAGCATCTTTCAAGAAAGGTAAGACGTTTATAATCTGTCCGTTTTTCTTATAAAAACGCAATATCTTCTTTTCTCTTGATAGCCAATTATCGAAATCACCAAAACGAGGAGAGAACTTTTCCTTCAACTTTTTTACACTAGCGCACCCACCACATTCTTTTACGAGGAAATTGAACACTTCTTTTTCCCTCTCATCTTGAATATCCAAAAACGTTGCATTACTGGTGAGTTTTTCTCCACAATGTTGAAGACTGTTCTTTTTCTCCATAGTCGGATCTTCCCTTACAATACTTCTTTTTTTTCAGGATCGAGGTAAGGTCTTTCCAAACCTATTAGAGAATAACTAGTATCACATTCCACACCATTAATAAAGTTAATTCTTACATTCCAATTATCAAATTATTTTTCCTACTTAAATACAGACAATGCTCATGTAGCCAAGCATGCAGTGTAGATCTTCAAAAGATATTATTGAAAACTACGAAAGAAACAGTCGTATAAATATTAGCCAATCAGAATCCAACACGCGATCATGTATGTTCGTGCAGAAGCACAATGTAGGAATTAATTATATCTGTCTTATTCTAGTTTTCATTCTGTTGAAAACTAAGGAAATTGTACATGTTGCAACCATTTAAAGTTTAAACCACTCGAATTGCAGGATGCGTTTTTAACGATATTTCATATGATATTTCATATACACCGCTGGTAAAGTGTGAATAGATTACGTAAGGGTTAATGTACGAGAAGCGCTCCATTCCTTAAAAGTAATGGAGCCGAGGCCCCGAAGGGGCCAAGGCCCATTACTTTTAAGGAATGGAGCGCTACTCGTACATTAACCCGCGTAAAATCCGCCTTTTTAATGCTTTTATTTATTGTTCGTTAATTTAAAATAAAAAATATTTATATGATACATGTACACTGTAAATAGACATTATATATTAGTAGTATTTATCTTTTATATACTATAGAAAGTAATAGAGGCGAAAAAAGTGTAAGTTATTCCAATCCAGTGTTTCCCAACATCTTCGATACCTCAGTTAAGTGAGTGCCCGACCTCAAAGCGGAGGATACCGGGTTCGATTCCTATTATGGGCAATAAAATTTTCATATTGAGAAAGTCAACTCTAAAATTTTCTATAACTCTCCTCAAAAGAGGCACGGAAAGGAAAATAAGAACATAAGAATTTCAGTTTCAATGAAATTTGCAACTCTCCATTCCTGAAGAGTAATGGAGCGCTCAAACAAAAGAATGACGTCACAGGTGAATTTTACTAGCAGTGACTGTGGTTAAAAATCATTTGAATAACAATCGAATTGACTGTGGATAGGGAAGGACTGTTACAACGCACTTTGAAAAATTACGCACTTTGAAAAAATTTTTGAAACATAATTTTTTTTCAAAGTGCGTTAATATCGACCATATTAACGCACTTTGAAAAAAATGTAAAGATTGATCAATATTCCTTCAAATAATCGGTATGATAAATAACAGATCCTGGTTTGATAACTATTTTATGATAAAGTCACTGTAGGACCTGAGATATTGACGTTTTAAATATTTAAGGTTTTGATAAAATAAAAGTGAAAATTAAAGGATCTTGAGTGACGATTGTTTATGTTCATTAATTCGTTTCTTTTTTTTTAATTCAAGTCTTTGATAAGTAGATGTAAAGGTGTATAGGGGGCACTAACAGAGGATAGCTTCAAGCAACTTAGCATTTATCGTAATAAAAAGGGGCCAATTTGATTGTTCAAAACTATGAAAATTCATTCTCTCTCATACGTTTTACTGTACTTAAAAATTTCTAGTTTTAATCTGTTTTAATTACTCATTTATTATTGGAAGTTTTCAAGGTCATACCAGTTAGGTAAATACATAATTATATGAATGCTTTGAGTATAGCATAGACATCGAGACTGGGCGAAGGGCCAGGGGAGGGGATGGGGGGCTAACCCCCAACTTATTTTGGAAAGATATATACATCGTATAAGCATTGAAAATGCAGCGTACCCTTTTTAGGTTTATTGCTCCCCTCCCCCGTTTGTTACCGACACCTATGTATGGGAAAGATAAAGATTTGGACTGAGGGATCTTATACCCGTCTTCTCCTCTTTTCGACGGGAGTAAATCAATTCATTTTTGAGGTTAGGGTTAGGATTAGTTTTCTGAAAGATAAATAACAAATAAAATCTTTCCATGACTAAAATATGATTTTTTTTTTTCAAAGTGCGTTAAGTGTCTCCATGGTAAAATATATTGATGTAGACTCTTAACGCACTTTGAAAAAATTTTTCAAAGTGCGTTGAGTAGGTCCCAAATTTAACGCACTTTGAAAAAAAATTTTCAAAGTGCGTTGATTTTGTCCCAATTTTGACGCACTTTGAAAAATTTTTTCAAAGTGCGTAATTTTTTCAAAGTGCGTTGCCACAAAGGACATTATTACGTCGACCTAGATTACACTGCCACTAATGTGCTGGTAATCGAGGAAGTCTTGGTTTCAGATACTCGCTACTATGGGCACATGTGAATGTCTAGTTAGATTTTTTTTTGAAATTACACAATTAAAATCACTTTTCAGAATATAAATTTATTAAATAAGTAAGCGGCTGGATTGCTTTCATACCTAAAAAGTGCTCAATATCAAGACATAGAGAAGATATGTATGAATGTTTAAATTGTGTTTTTCAGGGCACTTATTCGAATGATACATAAAAAAAAACTACTAGACTAATGTGACAGTTGAGTAAATGTAACTTTAATTCAACGTTACTAGTGTACAATGCCATGAACACAAACAATATGCTTTAAAATTATTATTTCCAAACTAAGAAATTCATTTTGTAGTGCTACAACTGGTTACTGTAAAATTTTGACACATTCGACTTTTTATTTGTGTAAATGCGACAACTGGTTTACTTCTGCGAGACTATTGGTAATGCCTAAGTCACATTAGCCCGTAGCCGTAGACCGGTGGTAATAGGTAGTAATCCGTGGTGTTAACGATGCCCAAACATCGGTCCACATCGGCCTAGTAGTCCTAAAAGTATCAGTCACATTATCCAGCGATGTGCATACGATGGGCAACCAATGCGTTTTATGAGAAAAATGGCGTGGTTGCCGGCCGGACTTACAAAGGCCCAGCGATGCATTGCTAATCATAAAACGATGTTCCAGGATAATCGGCCGATGTATATTACATCGCCCATACATTGGTGAACATCGTTCATACATCGGTCGACTACGGACCAATGTTTGGTCGAACATCGACCGATGATCGGTCGTTGAATTGAACATATTTTATTGACAAAGTCAAAAGGATCAGACACAAGTTCAGAAACTTAGATAGTCCTCTCCTGATATAACATTTTGTGAAATTGCCAAAGTAAAACAAACATATATACATATGGTCTACTATATACATTGTATACATTGTAGCAATAGAAAGGAATAAATTCTTTAAATATACAAATATGATTTGAGATGGTGAGAAAAAAAAAAACTTATCTTGAAAAACGACCACATTCATTTAAGAAAGTTTGAATAGTCTTGAAAAGTTCAGCATTTTGTTCAAAAGTTAGAGAATCATTGCCCCATAGCATTAAATGTATATCTATAATATGTAAATAATTTAATGACAGTAGCTTATTCATTAAGGAATTTCTTGCTTTCTTGATCGGTCGTTATCTGTTGAACACCACTAAACTCCCCGATGACCTCAGATTCAAATGATATTGGACGATGCTCGGCCATACATCGGCCGATCCTTGAAAGATGTGTTAATGAAGGTTGTCGATGAGGAGCGATTTGAGGCATCGTTGGAGACATCGCTGAATTTCAACTACGAATTATTTCCTACCGATGACCCCACCGATTCGCAAAAAAAAAAGACTCAGTCACCGTCCGATAACTAGTGGTGCCCGGCCGGCAACCACGCCATTTTCATCAAAAAACGCATCGGTTTCTCATCGTATACCCCATCGTTGGATAATGTGACTTATACTTTAATGTGACTAAATGTGCATAATATGAAATTATTCAAACTTGCATGAAATATATGGAGATAACAAACAGCATTCAAGACCAAAAGTCCATAAAACAATACAAAATGGGAGCAGAGCAAACACGGACCTCCAAAACATCAGAGGTGGGATCAGGTGCTATGGAGGAGTGAGCATCCCCTGCTGACCGGTCACACCCACCACCTTGTCATGATCGGGAAATAACGGAACAATTCGTCAATTCAGTATATAAATAATGGAATAAATATTAGTATGAAAAACATCAGTCAGCATTTGACTCAATGATAAATTGAATTTGCTGACAAGGTCATTTATCGACCATAGAACTTACAAAATGATGACTTTAAATGAGACTACTGATACTTTTGCTTCATCAACTTGTTACCAATAATTTACTTCGTTTTAGAAATTGCACATTCGTAGAGCATACTATTGCGTATCGAATCAACTGAGAGATATAAACTTCATATGTAAGTGATCGAGGTATATTGCTGCATAAGTAAGGGAAGCAACGGTATATTGCACTTGACAGTCACGTCGTATGTAAGCTACATTATATTGCACTGGACGGTCACATGTTTTGCATATCAGCAATGGTATAATGTACCGGACAATCGCATATTATGTAAGCATGTTATGTAAGCACCGGTATATTGCACTGGGCTGTCACATGTTATGTAAGCATCGGTATATTGCTCTGGACAGTAACATCTTATGTTAGAAACAACATATTGCGCTGCTGCGATGAGTAGTGCAGTATAAGCAGTTGCATGCAAATGGCGATATGTTGTATGGTATGAAAGTAAGTACGTATGGCGACATTTATAAACAATGGTAATGAAAGACTTTTGTATTTATGGAATTTTTTTGGTTTCATAATTAAGATTTTTATGCCCCCGTAATCGAAGATTAGGGTGTGTATAATTTTGCTCTGTCCGTCTTTCTGTCTGCAAAACCTTAACCCTGATCATAACATTTGAGTAGGACTCTTGACATTGAACATTTTTTCGTATGACTATAGATTTTTCGCACTTATATATTCTCATATACTGATATATTAATATTGTATTTATAGCACGTTTATATTTAATTTTGTTGTGAATTTGTTTCAATGTTGGGTGTTTCAAATATGTTTGAAACATTTTTTAGCAGAAGAAGCATGCAAACGAGAACGCACAGAAACATTTGTAGGTCACAAAACATTTCAAAAAGAAAGATTTCATTGTAATATGATCCTGTGTTCATCCAGATAAAAAGAAACTGTACAAAATCTACTTTTACAACTACTTCTGCAAAAAGACACGTCAATAAATTATCTTCATCAAGCTTGGTTAAATTTTCTGACTACTTTCCTAAGGCGAGTTCACTTTTAAATCACAATTATTTATAATTCAAAAATTTCGAATACAACATATACAATGCGATATTTTCTTTTATACACCGATTTCAAAATGATATCTTGAAGATAAAAAGGTTTACGGCATGTATCAAATTACTTGATCGCGTCTATCAAATGTAGGCAAGATATATGATAACATTTTGTTATATCGTTATCAAAGTTTTCCATTTGTCCTGTTGTAACTTTTGCTAAACTGAATGAGACGAATCCTTCATTTGATTAGATGCATGTTATATGGTTGATTGATTTTGTTGTTTCACGCCCCTTTTGAGAATTTTTCATTTATATAGAGATGTCACCAAAGACTGGTGAAAGGCTTCAAATTTTGACCTTTACTCGACACTCAGAATCATTGAGCAGTGCTGGATCTTTATTGTGCCTGCTGTGACACGGGGCTTCGGTTTTTAAGGTCTCATCAGAAGGACTTGCAACTTTCATTTGAAAGCGCCGAGCGCATTGCGAAAGAACATTTGATAACCTTTTTTTTATCGACTTAGGTCAGTTGCTGCCGTGACTCGAATTCACAACCTTCCGATAAGGAAGCGAGCGCTCTACAGATTAAGCTACTGTGGTCGGTCAATGTGTAATAAGAAAAAGTGAAAATGAATGAGAAAGGTCAAGAAATAACGTCTTATGAATACTGTGAACAATACGTATTTTAATCAGAAAAGCAAGAAACGTGGAAACCAGACGCGGAATCAGCTGCCTAGGAGGTGTAAGCATCCCAAGTCAACCTCTTTATTGATCAAATAAACAGAGTAATGGAAGACTTGATATATGAAACATATAAAGAAAAAACCTGAGAACCAAACATAGGTTGTAATGGCAAGCAGTGTTATTATAACGACCATAGAATACAGCTGGAACTACTGAAAGAGAATGCACGAAATCCTATAACATCTATTTATTTTTCACTGTATACCCTGTCTTGTTTAAAATTAATAGCACTTAGAACCTATTCTAGTGTACCAAGTCAATTGAGAGATAAACATTTGCAGTTGATAGTGATACTACTGTATAGAAGAGGAAATGCTTTATTAATATCCTGTTTAACATTCACAAGTGGTGAAGTTGTTTGTTGAGTAAGTCATTAACCTGTAACACATCCAAATAGAAAACAAAATGAAAGAAATTTAGTAGACTTAAAGGTATCTTTTATTTTGATGTCACTGAGACACATCGAGTCGAGATCTGAATGAAATAGAATATAACTGCAAATAGATTCCTTATTTTTCGAGAATACTTATTATCGCGAATTGGCGTTTAAACGTCAAATCGCGAGAACAATGTAGTAGTTATATGTGTAATTATATTTTCCTTGCTAACTAATTTCTGATTTGTTTTGCTTCGGATTGTTTACGTTTTTGTCAAATTTGCATATGTTTTTGTATAACACGTTATTAGCTTGAAAATTTTCAAGAATATTTTTTTTTCTTTCTCATCGTAGAATTGTTTTTTTTTCTAAATGCAAATTAATGCATGTATTTCGTTCAAATTTTAGGTCACGATGTCAGATGTGGTATTTGGATTATTTGGATGCATTGCTTTTATTGTAGTTGTTCTTTTTAATGTTGGAGCTTACACACCAAACTGGCTAACTGTGCACGAAACACTAAACTCTACCACGTACGGCTTCGATCAACTCTTCCGCGCCTACAAGAATATGCAATTATGGCCTGTTTTACAGCGTTGATTGTCCAAACAATAAAAAAGGTAAGTCCGTTTTTGTATAAAAAAAAAATAAAATATTGTCAAAATATCCAGGTCGTCCAACGATCTGTTGGAACCCCTATAGGTACTCATTGAGCTGGTCCTGTCATTATAGAGATTTTTTTCTATTCATATAAAAAAGAATTCAATATATATCGATGGCATTTATTTTGATTTGACTATCCCGTTGAATTGAAAATAAAAGACATCCGTTTCATATTATGATAATAGTATTTTACGAAAGAATGACACTGTTAGCAAACTGAAAAACTTAACACATGTAAATAAACATGATGCCTTCAACTTTTCTATCATGGACTTAATTTTGTTGCAAAATACTTTACATGTAATTCTTTGCATATGGATTATATAACTTCAATTTGAATCGATATGCAAGAACATGTAAGAATAATTTCTAAAAAAAAAAAAAAAAAAAAAAAAACACGCTATATTGACAAATATTAAAGTTGGTGATTCGCAAAATCTATTGTGTCGATACAAATACAATTTTGTCCTTAGGTTGAATTTGACCTACTATTTTCAAACAAATTGTTATCATTTTTGCAAATCGACGTTTAACAATAAATTGAAGGCACAAGGATAAAAACTGTCTCGTATAACGTTAATATTTTATAATTCTATGATAGATACTATGAACTTGTCAGTAAATACATTCTGTGGTTGAATCGAATATTGATTGCCGTTTTTTTGTACAAATGTTAGGCTGGTATCTTTATTTCACGACCATAAAAAGAAGCACACGGCGGTGTGACCAATTGACAGAAGGTTATTACTTCATGACACCTGATTCCACCATTTTGTTAAGAGGTCCGTGTTTGCTCTGCTCTAGATTTTTATTTTTCATTGAACTTTTAGCTTAACAACCTTTATCTTCATACTTGATATGGATAAAAATGACTGCATTCTATAATTTCCTGCAGACAATCTATTACTGAATATGCTATAAAAAATACCGGTATATGGAAATAATGAACAGTGTTTAAACTCAAAAGTCCAGTAGACAACACAAATTTTTTAGCAAAGCAAACACGGACCTTTAAAACATCAGAAGTGAGATCAAGTGTCATTGAGGAATAAGCATCCACAGAAGACACGTCACACCAACCGTGTGTTCCTTGTAATGATTGGGGAAAATTGAACAAAAAAAATGAGTGTGTATTTTATTGTCTAGAAATAATTATAAAAACGTCAATCAGCATTTGACTTACTGATGGGTTGTATGTGCTGACAAGGTCATTGTATTAAACATGGAACTTACGAAATGATGACTTTAAATGAGACTAATAATATTCTTGTTCTGACTACTTGTTTGTCAATAATTTACCTCGTTTTATAGAAACTGATCGTAGGTAGAGCATATTCTAGCTTATCGAATCAATTGAGAAATATTAACCCCTGCATAAGTAGGGGAAATTGACTATCGAAAAGGTAACGGCATCACATTTATCATAAAGCTCGGTTGTTAGATTATCGCTAACATCTTTCCTAGTACAATAGCCTAATAAGAAAAGAGATATGTCAGATTCTGTGGTATCTTTTATTTCAAGCTCACTCAGATATACATTATATTGTATTGACATAAAAAATGAAACATCCATTGTTAATTGACAGGACGAGTTGAGTTTAAGGTCACAACAAGTGTTTTCTTCTTTTCAAGTATAACAATTGCAATAAATCCTACTTTATATGAATACAAAAATTGCGTTCTAATACAATTTAGTAATTGTACCCAAGGGAATTGTATTAGATTGTTGGAAGACCTTGTCTCCAAAACCACATAGATATTGCCAATCGGAAACTCATGCATCTCTTTGATGTCAACTTCAGAGTTCTTGTGTGTATAAAACGTTTTAACAAAATAATGTTGGCAAATGACCAATGACAAGGTAAATAGATTTACAAGTTCTCTTTCTTTAAAAAGCAGCTGTCAACGATATCAAAAGCCTGGACTTTTATTCATCGCAGGGAAATGTTGATTATTCAATCGAAAAGTTTTGATGGTGTTGATTTTATCAAAATTTTCCAATTGTGATTTCAATTTAATCGAAAGTTCCTTAGAATTTTTAGTAATGCATACCCGATTCTCGAAAACAAGTACAGCTGTATAATTTTGCATGGTACTTTTGAAGTTTCTCTTTGACTTCTGGTAGAACATTTACTGGAACCCACAAGTATAAGTTGGGGACAAAACACCGTTCAACACAAAATATCATTAAAGAAATTGTAGAAATTAAACAATGCAGATTACAAAGCCATAATTAATAATATTTATATGTAAGCATCGTCAAGTAGTATAGATTCAATTTTGTTCAAATCATGACCCCCGGAGGTAGGGCGGGGTCACAATAGCCAACCAAAGTTTTACATAGAAATATATATAGGAAAATTCTTTAAAAATCTTCTCAAGAATAACAAAGCCATAATTGATCATATTTATATGAAAGCATCTTCAGGTAGTATAGATTCAAGTTTGTTCAAATCATGATCCCCGGAGGTAGGGCGGGACCACAATAGCCAACCAAAGTTTTACATAGAAATATATAGGAAAATTCTTTAAAAATATTCTTCTCAAGAATATCAAAACCATAATTGATCATATTTATATGAAAGCATCTTCAGGTAGTATAGATTCAAGTTTGTTCAAATCATGACCCCCGGAGGTAGGGCGGGACCACAATAGCCAACCGAAGTTTTACATAGAAATATATAGGAAAATTCTTTAAAAATCTTTTTCTCAAGAATAGCAAAGCCATAATTGATCATATTTATATGGACGCATCCTCATGTAGTGAAGATTCAAGTTGTTTCAAATAATGACCCCCGGGTATAGGGCGGGGCCACAATTGCCAATCAAATTTTTACATAGACATATATAGGAAAATTCTTTAAAAATCATTTTATCAAGAATAGCAAAGCCATGATTGGTCATGGGACTTTATTTTGGATTTAAACTATTCAATAATAAACCAGTTTCTACTTTTTCTAAACCACAGTGCTCAGGTGAGCGATGTGGCCCATTGGCCTTTTGTTATGCCTTGAACACTCTAGTAGAGACGAGCACAGGCCTTTGGATCGCTTAAAAAAAAATTGTGTGTGTAAAAAAAAATAAAGGTACTGAACTCTTACATTGGGTACCTGATTTCGCTAATAAAATATTTTTTATTCTAATGCTCTAAAATTCTACTTTCAATTTAAATCTATTCATAGATAAACATTCTTCAATTCTACCAAAGCTCATTCCGAAATTCCATATATTTCTTGAAATATTCTGAAATCAATTTAAAAAATGACCTACTTTCTTTTATACTCGACATTAGCTTGGGCCCCTGGTCATTCACATGTAAACAGACGGTATTTGAAATGCGGCGAATAGTTGCAGAGTATTTGCAAAATCTTTCACCAATTTAAAGTTGATTTCTTACTCCAGATTGTAACGTTAAGTCCGTAATAATATTCCTTTCGCAAAAAATTAATTTAAAAACGTCTACATCAACAACTACCGCCATGTTGATTATGAAAGTAAATGAAGCCATGGTAGAACGAATTTTTCCCGGAATGCATTATATACCTTTCGATTTTCAAAACAATTAGACCGCTAAAATGTTGTTTATGACTTAGTTACATCATATGATCAAATTAAAGAAAAACCTTGTAAAGCTTGAATGCAAATGAGCAAATATTGATTGAGTTTAAAATAAATTCCGGGGAATATTTGTCCCGTCGTTCCCGCTTTACAATTAGTGAAGGCCCAAGCTGATGTCGAGTAAAAAAATTATTGTCAATTTGGGAATTGATTTCAGAATATCTCGAGAAGTATAAGGAATTACGGAATGAACTTTGGTAGTAATGAAGATTGTTTATATTTGAATAGATATGGATAGAAAGTAAAATTGTAAAGCATTTGATTTAAAAGAATTTTATTGGCGAATGTAGGTACCTTATATAAAGAGTTCCATACCTTTATTTTTTTTCAACACCTCAATTTTTTTTCTAAGCGATCTAAAGGCCTGTGGAGACGAGCATTGCAAAAACTGTGATACTTTGAGGACATCCACATTTATGTATACATATCTGTTATATGACCTAGTGCTTTAAAGTTATCCCGTGGAACACGGGCTTCTGAACAGTTTTGATCATCGAGAAAGTTTTTGTTGGGAATCGTTATTATTTTCCTGTTGAATAAATTTCGATTATTCTAAACTTGCATATTAGAAAATTATAGTTAAAAAGAAACTTACATTAGTTCCGCATAAGTTGACGTATTCTGCTTCATACGCACATAAAGAATCTCGATTATAAGAAAGCAAATAAGAAGTTCAAAATTCTTCAATATATATCCGAATTTTTATCTATCATGAATTGTTATTACTTCGGCCAGAGGGGTAAAGTCAAGTCAACAAAGAGCCATAGCGCATTTGATAGTCACTTTCGCCTACTCTAGTAGTGATTTTTTAAATACTTTCTTTAACCAATATTTTGTCATACAATGTTAGTTTATACATGCCTTAAAGTAACCCACACAAAAATAATACTCAATTATTAAAATTTCCCTCATATGATAGTTATAAAAATCGTTCAGTTTATATGGAGAATATAGTAAATACTGAGGTACCCCCCTAAACAATGACAAACTGTAGGAAAAGACCACCCTTAACCAGAAAAAAAACTTCTGAATAATTTTATTTGGATATGACTGTACATCATTACATTTAGATAATTTTGGTTAAAGGTGGTCTTCATATTGAAAATGTTGAAAATATGTATTTATTTTTTTTTTCTAAAACTGTTTCAAAATTCAACAATATGTCTTAATTTTATCCATTTGATTACCAATACTTCGTGGCGTAGTGGTATGATTGCTGGAGTGAAAATATAATGATCGTGAGTTCGAGTTTCACAGTGCGTGTACTATGATTTAATTTTTTTTCTCGTGTGCATTTTCCTATGTTTTCTTTTATTATTTTATAATACATGTATAAATAATTTTTAAGAGCGATATATAATACAACATTACACACAGAGGCGTAGTCACAAACTTAAAAGTGGGGGGGCTCAAGTCCAGAAATTCTTTGATAAGCAAAAAAAAAAAAAAAAAAAAAAAAAAATTAAAAGTGGGGGGGCTCAAGTCAAGAAAATCTTTGACAAGCAAAAAAAAAAAAGTTCCCCAAACTCGAAAATCCTATTTCGGGGGGGGGGGGGTGGGGGGGGTAGCGGCCAACTTTTTTTTCAAAGGCAAATTATTTTCAATTTCAATTTTTCTACACAATTTTATTATACAACTATGTATTAATTACTATTATTTCATATATTGATTTTGTTCTTCATTAAAAAGTGGGGGGGCACAGACATACTCTTGCCCCCCCAGATCTGAAAGTGGGGGGGCTTGTGCCCCCGCTGCCCCCCTGTGACTACGCCTATGACACATTGTATATGGCAATCACTCTCGCAGTCTTTAACAATTTTAATGACCCAAAGTCATAGCTGCTAGCCTGTTTTATTTTTAAAATTTTCAAACAATCTTGTTAAGAATAAGGGTATTGAACAAGTAAAATTACTGTCATGCAACAAACTTGCAACTATGAAAATATAACACTGGGTCACAAATGATTACATATATGTAGTTTGATTTTGAATTGAAAACATACATGTATCTATAAATAGAAACAGGTGATTTCCTTTTAAATACTTGAGTCGGCCGAGTCGTCGGTAAGGCAGCTATTGCTCTTTAGATAAAGAGAGGTGCAAACTAAATATGTACTTAACATAATGGATGCAATGCCATATTTTTTAAAGAATAAGTGAAATTCCCCCATGAAAACATCTTAAACAGATTGATCACAAGAACACAAGAGTTTCTTGTGCAAAACTGCTCCGGTAAGTGACCATTACAATCACAGTAATAATAATTCTGATAGATTTCTGTTTTTCATAGTTGATAAGGAGAAATTATAAGCCTTAATTGAAGCAAGTTTCCGTCACAATTGAAATACATTTATTTAAAAATTAATACGAAAAAAATATATATTGTACATGTATCATATCATCGTTTAATCAGTCAGATGACAAGAAACTGTACAATTATGCTTTCATTTACATCAAGTGTGACTTTTTTCAATTCATTGAAAATGTTCAAAAGAGTTATGTAAACTATAAACGTCCGAACAAAAGCGCATAAGAAGTTTTGCGTCAGTTTAAAAAATAATCGAATGGTATGATATCCCATTATCCAGAAAATAGACACTACTTTCACAATAAATTCTGCGAAGAGGAAATCTGGATACTTTTATAGATAACCTGTATTAAGTGCTTTATCACATCCTTTTAAGAAACATTGTAATTAAGGTAAGTCTATTGTGCTTTGATTTCAGATATTTTAATTTACATACGAGACATGCGTATTTAATATTTTGCTTCACTAAATTCTATCCTGTTTTAATGAATATGATACAATTAGGCCCCCTTTATGACCTATGACTTATGACTTCGAGGGGAACAATAAAACTACGTATTGGGAAAGATTTGGGAAACTGTCGTCGGTTATAGTAAAATGGTCATGAACATACTGTGCGCATTTTCGCTCTTAATATGTACCCTAGGTGAGAGTATAAAATTTAATCGACCCAGTTCAGCTCTTTTGAATATATTCAACGCTTTGTTTAAGCTTTCGTCAAAGGTCAACATGTCCAAAAAAATATTTTAACAATAACTCCAAAACTATGTGAGGTATTAAGTTAAAAGTATTTATAATTTTTTCATTGATTAACAAATAGTATCACTTGATAAAAAATACTTGGAAAAAATATTAACTCAGAAAAATTCTTTTTAGAAATGCATATATTTTTGAAAATATACACTTAATTCCGTGCTCTTAGTGAAAATCATCAAAGTATATTTATCAATGAAGGGCAAGTTGGACTTGGAAAGCCTCTGAAAAGTTGTTTTCCCTGTTTATTTTGTCCAAATGTTAAGACTTGAAATCGAAAGTAATTGCAAATGGCGCTTGTCTTTCACGTCAAACTTGCCCTTCAATGATAAACATTTATCTCATACATGTTGGAGATACAGCCCATTAGATAAACTTATGCTTTATCAATGGGTAGATGCTTTATCAATAGCACTTCCGGTTTTGACACGATCCCTCGCTTCAAGATTTTATTTTATTGAAACTTTTATTTGTGAAAATTATTGCCCTAATAAAATGAATGATAAAAAGCGATAATATTGTTAAAAGCAAGAAAAAGACTTGTATATGTCAAAGAAGTGTCTTATTTTATCAAGGAGCCCGTATTGGCTACTTGAAGACAGATGTTAACCACCCCCCCCCCCCCTTTAAATCGTTTTCGGAGTAAGTCAAGCAAGCCTAGCAGTTAAGTTGTTGTTATAAGATTCCTTTAACATCTTCAATAATGCTCTCTTACATTATACTATGTATGCCTACCTAGTAATGTAGGTGTAACTTACCATGGATCAACAATAAATCGCCTAACGTTAGCCTTGCCTAACACGTTTTGTCATCGTACAAAGAGTTAATTTTCGCGATCCCATGGTCCTTACAACTTACAGTCAGAAGTTCGTTTGATGTAAAGTTCCAGCAGAGCAGTAAAGATCCCATGGTCCTTACAACTTACAGTCAGAAGTTCGTTTGATGTAAAGTTCCAATCAAGATCAAGATTGCTTATTCCATATGAATTTTAAAAGGCACACTTTTTATGCAAGCCTCATAGTTTTCAGTGTGCTATTTATCTTATGTATTTTTTTTTAAAGATTTCTCATTGAAAATCTCCGTCTCTTTCATTTTTGAGGCAATTTCTTCTGTAAAGAGCTAGAGCCATCTTATGCATAAAATGGCCCTGTACTTATATCATTTAATTAACTATCACCGTCTTTCCCCTTTTATATATCAAAATAAAGTAGACACTTAGTGCTTTCATTTTCTTTACTAAAATTTCGTTTTGAGAATCCACATATTGGAAAACAAGCTTTGAGAAATTGCAATGTTCTTGAAATTTGCAGAAAACATGCGTATTTGACTACCTTCAGCAAAGAATTAAAATATGAGCACAGCCCACGATCCAAAAAATAAAATATGTTTTTTGATCTTCAGAAACACAGCTTTCATTATGTATTTACATATTTTGGATCAGAGGTTGTGTTCCATATGAAATATTGAAAAAATGCTTTAATTTTATGTCATTTTAAAAGGAATTTACAGGATATGAGGAAAATGACGCATTTTATGACGTCATAATGCATTGTTTAGAAGTGCATGAAATTATGTCACAATTAATAGATATGTGGTCACCAACAATCCAAGTGATAAATACTGCATTTGCAACCTAAATGAGCGGTTTTGCTTTTTCAGAAATTCCCAAGGCCAAATAAGACCCAAAGTGGCTCTTGCTCTTAAATAGGTTTGGTTTGTTTTAAGGATTTCAACTCAATAAGTTATTTATTCATGCCGTGTTTAGGTTATTTTTAAAAACGGTTTCCAATATTTAAGTCAGATAGTGACTTGTCTTTTCTCAAGGACTTGTCTCCTTAGGGTTTGCTTCAAAAATACAAGCGCAGTTTTCATCTAGCAAAAAATTAACTATCATGATATTGATTCAGCTGCAACGTACATACTATAATTATTACCAGTCGGTAGGGGATGCTCAATCCTCAATGGCGAAGAAAAGAAGAAATGAAGAAAAGTGACCCCCGTAGAATATTGACCAGGGGGTCATTTTACTAGAAAAATGACCCCGGGTCAACATTCAACGACAACTAGGGTCATTTTTCGACTGTAGAAAAACATTCAATACCAGTAATTCTACGACTTTACACGTCTCCATATCAGTGAAATATTCTGGAGAGGGACGTTAAACAGTATACAATCAATCAATCTACGACTTTACACACGTTGAAAAATGACCCCCATATAATTTTGACCCCCTACTTTTTTATACAATAAAACCTTATTTATGTGTCTCCCGATATTTTTTCATACTTTCAAATGCAAGTAAGGGGAATTTTGTATGTAATTTATTCCTTTCCAATATATATTTGATTGCATATCTTAATAGTAGCATCACTATCAATGTATTTGGTATGGATTTATTTTTGGCTTGCAGAATCCCAATGAATATTTATCTATTGAGGAGAATGTTTTTGCATGGGTGGTTTTTTTTGTCATTCAAAGGTTTTGTTCCGAAAATGGCATGATATGTTTCTGATAACTTTAAACTTTGAATTTTTTTTTACAAATCCAAAAACATAGCATAGAAGCAAGAAAAACAACGTTATTTAACTAGGTCTATATAAATTCAATTCCCTCAGCTCTTACATTCAAACTTACTTATACATCTGTATGGAAGAAGGATATGGAGAAAACGAACAGTATTCAAGATCAAAAGTCCATAAAACAATACAAAATAGGAGCAGGGCAAACACAGACCTCCAAAACATCAGAGGTTGGATCAGGTGTCATGGAGGCGTGAGCATCCCCTGCTTACCGGTCAAACCCGCCGTGTGATCTTTGTCACGATCGGGAAATAACAGAAAAATCCGTCGTTAATTCATTCTATAAATAATGGACTAACAATCAGCACGAAAATCGTCAATCAGCATTTGACTCCATTGTATCGACCATAGAACTTACGAAATGATGACTTTAAACGAATATTCTAGACTTGTTTTATCAACTTGCTTGTCAATGATTTACCTCGTTTAAGAAAATGTTCATACGTAGATCATGCTCTTGCGTATCGAATCAACTGAGATATATACACTTCGTATGCAAGTGATGAAGGTTTATTGCTGCGTGAGTAAGGAAAGTTGACAAAGGAAAAGTTAGAGTCATTATGTTTATCATATAGCTTGGTCGTTAGATTACCATTAACGTCTTTTTGTAAGTAAAATATCCAAGGTATGAAACAGTTGTGTCAGACTCTGTGGTATCTTTTATCTCAAGCTCTTCAGAATATATCGCATCGACGCGGGAATGGTAATTGCCATTGTTAATTGACAAAACGTCGGCGACATATCTAAATGTAGAGTTGCAGGCCACAGCAAGTGTTTTCTTCTTTTCACACAAAAGATGTTGCACAAATTCTGCTTCGTATGAATAAAAAAAAATAGGTCTGCTAATAACGGAGCACAATTGGTAACCATGGCAATTCCAATAGATTGTTTGAAGACCTGGGGCTCGTAACATAAAGCTTGCTAAGTTTTTGACTTAAGTAGGGTCGTAAGTACGTTTTAGGCACAATCTTAGGACCTGTTTAAGTACTACTTAAGTATGTCTTAAACCGTAACATAAAGCGAACTTAGCTATGTCTTAGCTAAGTCAAACTTATGTTAAAAATATTTCATACGATTAAACCTATGGTTTTTCATTTTATGTAGATATATTGTTAAAAGTGATCCAGGGTTTAAATTAAATAAACATGTATATAAAAGTTGACGTCTTTACCTACCGGATTTAGTTATGTTAGATTAGATCTCGTATTAAAATGATGATTCTGTTATAAATCATTCGGAATATACTGCACGGTCACACCGTAGCTATTCGTGGTTCATCGTAAATGTACGCCTATTGTTTTATCGATCACTTGAGATGTTTTCAGTTTACTTTTTGTTACTCTTTTGTTTTGACAAATGTTCACTTGCTTCGTTATTCTCGCAAACATAACAAGATAATAGACCGTCTGTCTACTTGAAATTGAAACTCTAAAATGATTCAAAACCTTTTGACCCCCCCCCCCATTTATATGCATCAGGCAATGCATGTCAGTAACAAAGACTGCATAAGTTTTATGATATACTCATTTGCAATTTCATCAAGGCTGCAAAAAAAAATTTCGGGGGATATGTTTCTCTCTCTCCCTCCCCCTCTCTGGAACTATAGTGAGCCCTGTCTAAATCCGCGCTTATCGCGTTCTACATTTATTCTACTTGACAGATGCTTTTTATTACTGTTTTGGTCATCATCCTCCTCCTTTTCTCTTTTAAAAAATTATTTCATCTCATATTTTGAAAGTGAACAGAATGATCCATGATTTATTACTGTGATCAATTTTTTCCTATAACCTAGGTCCCACTAATCCCCCCCCCCCCCCCCGACGAAAAACTAAAATTCTTAAATCGGCATCAAATATAGATAATTGTTTTCTATAACGCATAATATGAATAGAGGGCTGTTTTAACATCGAAAGTCAACCTTAAAATATTCCAAATATATGTATAAGAAAGTTAAGATATACTTAAGTCACCTCTATTGGCCGCCTAAGTTTTGCTAAGATTGCCAAATCTTAGCACGCCTCTAGTTACGGTCTGAAGTTTTAGACTGTACTTAAGTCCTACTTAAGCAGGGTCTTAGACTTAAGTATCCTTTATGTTACGACCCCCTGGTCTCCAAAACCACATAGATATTTTTCAAACAAAAACTCAAGCATCTTTTTGATGTCAACTTCAGAGTACTTGAGTGTGTAATCAGAGTGTATTTTAACAAAATAATTTTGCAAATGACCAATTACCAGGTAATAAAATTTACGAGTTCTATTTGTACTGAAAAGGGCAGCTGTCAATAATATCAAAAAGCCTGGGCTTTAATTTATCGCGGGGAATGGTTGTGTATTATTTTGAAAAGTCGTAAGTTTTTAAGCTGTTGATTTTGGTAAAATCTTGTGATTTCAAAATGTCCAAAAGTTCTGTATAATTTTTTGAGTATACACATCTGATTAACACCACTTCTTGAATATATTGTTGCACAGTACTCTTGAAGTTTTTCCTTCATTTCTGTCAATATCTTAGTGAGATGTAACGAAAGAGGCATGGTTGAACATTTACTGGAACCCGTAATGTATATTTGTAAGGATTCTTATGAAGTTACGGAATCCAGTATATATCACTAGGTAGTTCAAATTCATTTTGGCTCTGTGGAATATTAAAAATATTCAAATTGACATATGTGACAATCAAAGATGCCCCTATTGAACTACCAGACACTTTCATAACTACTAATATGATGCAGTATGGTCAGGTAGTAGCAGGCAGCATCAAGCACGGCACTATTAAAAATACGTCGATTGAAAATGGTACACGTTACTTGCAAATATTAAACTGTGCACCTACTCTACCAAATAGAACAAAATTCGGAGATCACGAGGTCAGAATCTTTGCGGATAATAATCGCACGCAATGTCCATATTGCGGAAAATCTGATCACCCCTCGTACAAATGCCTACACAAATCCATAAACAAAACAATTTGTTTTAATTGTAACAAACAAGGTCATTTAGCCAAAGACTGTGAAAATGAACCTGTGTGCAGATATTGTAAAGAAGAGGGACATAGTAAGGAAAACTGCGAGTTACTATCTGAAAAAATGGTACAAAAGTATGGTAAATATGCCGCAGATATTAATGAAGGCAGAGAGGCTTTAAACGACGAAGACCAACGAAGCGAAACTGACAGTACGGAAGCAGGCACGCATGACGATCAGATCAATACCGTTATTCTGGGGGCGTCTAACTGCAAGCGCATTCAAAAGCTTCCACCAAATATCTTAAACGCCTCGGTCTCTGGGTCATCCTACGAAAACGTGTCACAATTACTCGAATATGCTAAGAAAAAATTAGACGAAACTACACCTGAAAACGTAATCGTTCATTTAGGAACAAATGATGTTACCAGATGTCAAGACGAAATCGGGGATTTAACCGGCAATGTAATGATGGGTCTTAACAAGATTCAGGAAACTTTCCCCGAGGCTCGAATTGCAGTATGCACAGTCATACCCAGGAAAGGAAAAAGCGCCGCGATTAAAAAAATGAACGACAACACTTGGCATGTGAATAAATTCCTTGAAAAATTGTGTGAAAAAAATAAATTACTATCAGTGATTGACGTGTGGAGCACATTCATAAATGACCAAGGGCTTGCTACTAGAGCACTGTATGACAGCAATGACCCCAGCGGTGTGCATGTCAGTAGCGAAGGAGCCGAGAAAATTGCCGAAATTTTCGGAAATTACAATTGTTCCGCGAACGGTCCTCCTCGTACCCCTAGTATTACAAAACGGAAGTTAAGCTCAAATACCCCAACTTCAACCGAAAAGCAGGGTAAAATCCAGAAAATGTAAACTATAAATAACAGAGCTGAGCAATGTGATTTTTGTTACATAGACTGGTTACCATGTACATATTACTACCTGTATATATATTGTACATATTATTTTTTTTTCTTCATTCGTTTTTCCTGGTATTTTTTTTTTTAGATTATATTATCACTTAAAATGACTCTACAAATAGCTTCTATTAATGTTAACGGACTACGAGATAAGAAAAAAAGAATGTGTATTTTTTCATGGTTGAGTAAACGTAAATACGATATAATTTGTTTACAAGAAACACATGGGACAGATAATGAAACACAAAAGTGGGAAAATGAATGGAAAACATTTAAAGGGTCAAATTCTATTTGGAATAATTGGTCTAGCGAATCACGGGGTGTGGGGATGTTATTCATGATCACAAAGCCCGAATTTAAAATCACAAAAATTATTTCTGACAGAGAGGGAAGGGACACAACTGTTAGCATAAACAATAATGACTTTAAAGTAGACCTTAAATGTATCTACACACCGAATAACGGAGTTGACAGAAAACAGTATTTTAACTCACTAAAATTTGACGAAACAACTCATTATAAAATTATATACGGTGACTTTAATTGCACACAAAATAAACAGCTTGACAGGTATCCCGTGCCCTTACGAAATGATATTGCGGTATCAGAACTTAATGAATTAATTAAACGATGCGAATTGCAGGATATTTGGCGAGAACGAAACCCGGAAAAACGATGTTACACATTTCACAGGGGCAATTCAAAATCAAGAATAGATTTTTTCCTTACAAGTGAAAATATACTACACAAAATAAACAATTGTTCTATTGTCCATTTCCCATTTAGCGATCACGATTTGACAACATTGAAAATACAAATAGACAATATCCAAAGAGGTCCAGGGTTATGGACAATGAATCATAAAACATTAACAAACGAAGACTTCCGTAAAACATTTGTTGAATTTTGGGATAATTACAAGAAAAGCTTAGATAATTGTCAGGATATTCTATACTGGTGGGACTTAACTAAATATAAGATAAAAACATTGTGTATTGAGATGTCAAAAAAATTAAACGTTAATAAACAAAAACTTGAGAAATTAGAAAAAGAATTAGAAGAGATTAAAAACAAACCTACAACTAATAAAGAGTATCAAAATGACCTTGAGCAAAAAATAAAGGAAATTTATATAGATAAGACAGAAGCGGGAATAATACGATCAAAATGTAGATGGTTCAAAGACGGAGAAGCTCCTTCGAAATATTTCTTTCAATTAGAAAAGAGTAATGGAGAGAAAAAATTACGGAATAGAATAAAAACAGAAAATGGTACCTATAAAACTGACATTGATTCAATCATCGAAGAGCAAATTAATTTTTATTACAAATTATTTAATACGGAAGGATGGGATAGTGAAAGTGGGGAATTATTATTAGCGGAAGTGCAATGTAAATTAGACGATTATGATGTAAACATGCTCGATAGTGATATAACCGATAAAGAAATATATCAAGCAGTGATGTCATTAAAGCCAAATAAATCTCCCGGTGAAGATGGGATTTTATCAACTTTTTATCAGATATACTGGGATGTAATTAAAAATGAATTTTCAAAAGTTCTAAAACACATATTTCATAGGGCCACACTTTGTGACTCACAAACAAAAGGAGTAATTTCATTAATACATAAAGGGAATGAAAGAGAAGATATAAAAAACTGGAGACCATTAACAATGCTTAACAATGATTATAAAATTATTGCAAAAATACTCGCCGAGAGATTAAAAAAAGTACTACCAAAATTAATTCATCCAGACCAAAAAGGATTTGTTAAAGGTAGAAACATAAGTGATGCAAATAGACTGATTCAAGATATTATTGATTATGCTGATAATGAAGATTTAGAAGGAGCAATTATATTTCTAGATCAACAAAAAGCGTTCGATAGAATTGAATGGGGCTGGATAGCAGCAACATTAAAAAGATTTAACTTTGGTGAAAAATATTGCGATTGGATAAAAATGCTACTTATTAAATCAAAAACATGCATTAAAACTAATGGATTTGTATCTAAATATTTTCCAATATCAAGATCAGCAAGACAAGGTTGCCCTATAGCTCCATTACTTTATGTTCTTCAAATAGAGCCTATGGCCTGCGCAATTAGGCAAAATCCGCAGATAAAGGGCATTTTAATTCCTTATGAAGAACAACACATAGAATGTAAAATAAAAATGTTCGCAGACGATACTCAGCTATTTAATAAGGACGAAGAATCTATAATAAATTCCTTCAATGTGTTAGAAATATATGAAAAAGCCTCAGGGGCAAAAATCAATTTCTCAAAAACAAAGGGCCTGTTTATTGGCAAATCAAAAGGTAAAACACCAAAATTTAAAAAGATACAGTGGATAAAAACTAATATAAAAACTTTGGGGGTATATCATGGATATGGTATTGATACTAATGCAATTTGGTTGGAAAAAATAGAAAAAATAATGAACAGCTTGCATGTCTGGAAAACTAGGAACCTTACATTCAAAGGGAAAACCTTGATAATAAAAAATTTAATAATTCCAGTTATTGGCTATGAAATCGAAATGAGGGGAATACCGGATAAATATGCAAAACAATTAAACGATATTGTCTGGTCTTTTATTTGGGATAATAAATTGAATAAAATTGACAGAAATGTGTGCTGCTTAAGCAAGAATGAAGGAGGGATGAATATGACAAATATCTTTAATTTTATAAAAAGTAAACAAATAAAAACAATTTATAAAATCATGCATTCAAAGTTAGAAACATGGAATGCTATTGGTAAATACTGGTTACGGAGTAAAGATATGCATTCAAGTCAGGAATATTTCTTATGCACTTGTTCAGATTTATCTCCAATTTTCTTAAATAAAATGTCTATTTTTTATAAAAAAGCACTCATCGCATATAGCGAATTTCAGTCAAAATTTGAGCCAGAGAATCGAGAGGAAATACTTAACTTATCACTTTTTGGTAATAAACTTATACAATTCCAAGGGAAAAGCCTATATGTGGAATCATTTATTAAAAGTGGTTTATTAAAAATTAAAGACATTTGGAATGATGTGGAAAATTGTTTTAAATATAATGACACCATTTTCAATGAATTATTAGACAAAAGATGTTGGATATTTGAATATAGTAAAATAAAATCAGCCATTCCTAAACAGTTTTATCCAATATTGAAAAATAACAACTCAGTATTTAATAGCGAAATAAAACTCTCTTATAAACTGAATAATAATTTACTCATAAAAAGAGATAGTAATAAAGTGGTAACCTTTGAAGATATCAAGTTAAAGAACATAGAAAAAATATTGAACAAGACAATAATTCCAAAATGTCAAGAAAAATGGGAAAATATTTATCAAAATAACATACAGTGGGACCTAGTTTGGAACAGTATTTCAAAATTGAAAGTTAAAAATAAAATTCAAGAATTCCAATGGAAATGCGTGCATAACATATTGTATACTGAAGATAAATTATGTAAAATCGGACTATCCAATGGTTTATGCAACTTGTGTAAAAATCATAAAGAAAATCAACAACACCTCTTTTTCCATTGCGCAAAAGTGAAAACAACACTCAAGTTACTAGAAGATATAATTGAAAATGCGCCACAACTAAATGGAACTTTACAAATTGACCAACAAACAATAATATTAGGATACTTGAAGGAACCGAAAACCCAAAGAACCGTTATTAACATTTTAATATGTATTTATAAATGGGTCATATGGAAAACAAGAAATAAAATTAAATATGATAATTTAAAAATAACTGACTACAGTATTAAAAATGCATTCAAAAATGAAATGAAATCGAATTTTTTACTATTACAATCACAGGATTTGACAAAATTCAAAGAGAAAATAAATCATATGTTTCAAAATTCCTTGGGATTCTAATACCATGCAGTTATAGGGTTATTGGCATTATCTGCTGCCGTGATAAATTATACATACATGTATTCACATTCATTAATTAACTATATGGCACACTAGGTTTTTGTTTTTTTTTCTCTCGGTATTATCTGCTGCCGTGATAAACTATATATACATGTATTCACACATAGAAGTCCACTATACGGCACACTATTTTTTTTATTTATTTATTCCTTTTTGCTATGTTATTTTTCATGTAACTGGAAACATTATGTTTAAAATATGTTCAAAATGAATAAATTAATAGATCATCAAATGAAAATGTAATGCCAGATTCAAACTATGTATGTGAGGAAAAATATTCATGTCTTTGTAAAATTCATTCATTCTGATGTATTATTATAATCTAATTTTATTATCACAAAACTCTACATATTGATCTTGTTTATAGGTTGTAAAACACAAAAAGACCCGTATTTGAGGGTGACCTGGCCCTAAATACTAGTTACAGTGAGATTGATATAGACTTCTTTCTTTTTTTCCCACACAATCTCCACTGCAACAAGGGTCATATTTCTATTGGTGTTAAATGCATACCTTGTTATTATATATAAAAATGGTGCTAATTTGCTTTGAGATATTTATGTATATGTATGAAAATGAAGCGTCAATAATCATATATTAGTATAATGGTGTTAAACGTATACTTTGTTATCATATGTAAAAATGGTGCTAATTTGCTTTGAGATATGTATGAAAATGAAGCGTCAATAATTTTATATTAGCATAATGTGAAAAAATTCTGTTCAAATTTTGGAGATATATTACATAATACTATATCGATCCAGGGAGCTCCTGGCACCCCTGGTGAGGTATTATCAGAGGGCTTCTGCGGAAGTTTTACCTCTCTGTTATATTGTATGTTATTGAATAAATAATTGGAAAAAAAAAAAAAAAAAAAAAAAAAATTGACATATGGTTTTGAAGAATTTCTTCCTCAGAAAGGGAAGGATGAGTTTAAGTAGGATTACCACTTGTAGAATTAAATCCAAGTTCTTCTAAAATACAATTTGTATATTGAGCCTTACAAACGAAGACGATATTGTTACCTGCTTTGTCGGTAGGGACCTGTACGTTGAATACCTATAAAACATTTACATTTCGTAGTGGTCATAAATTCGTGGGTCTCTCCATATCTTCTAAACAACGAAGATTAAACCCCGCGAAATTTTGTATTTTTTCAGTATTCGCTGTAATGATATCTTTTATCTGGCTTCCCTTGAAAGTATAAAACCTACAAGTAGATGAAATCTAGAATCTAATCATGCCTTTTTATCAGAATATAATCTTAATAGACTTCCTCTACTTTATACATTTTATGTATTCTTATGCTTATAGGGAAGCTCACCGCAGCTTTTTTTGCTAAATTTGTATAAGTTAAATGAAACACTTTCATAGAGATGAATAATGTCGTTAATAAAAATGATGGTATAAATGTGAACAATTTAACAAACAAGAAGGGGATCAGATTCACAAGCTTTTCTTAGCAGTTACGTAAAATATGATAATGTCTGATCCCCCAAAACTGACTAGAAAAAAGTATCTGTAAGACAAGACAATCAAAACATCATATGAAAAAGTTAGCAAAAAGATGGCACATCAAAACAAAATAGGCCACAAGATGTGACATGCAGATCACATCCGTGTCATCATACATTTTATGTTTGTGTTAATTGTGATTGTTGTTTTTATACCGGTATTTCGACAAAATTCAGTTAAGTTTGCATTTTGTTGACGAAATTATTTTCGATTTTCTTTTTACCTTATACCGTGCACGTTTGTGACATGAGTTTTCTGAGAGTTTCTAAATACTTTTATGATTCAAAAAATTTTAAATGAATATTTGTAAGGTTGATATACTTTTATAAAACCATAGACATCAAGCACTTTAAAAGTGTACTTTCATAAGATTTTTTTTTTCAAATGTAAATTGAATATTTTTTTCAAACTCAGGTCATCATGTCAGATGTGGTATTTGGATTTTATGCCTGCATTGCCTTCATTGCAATAGTACTTTTTAATGTTGGGTGTTTCACGCCAAACTGGCTAACTGTGCATGAGATACCAGTCAATTCTTCCAAGCCTTCGGTCAACTGTTCCACGCCTTCGGTCAGCTGCTCAACAGTTTCAGTAAACTCTGCTACGTCTTCCAGAATATGCAATTATGGCCTGTTTTACAGTGTTGATTGTCCAAATAATGAAAAGGGTGAGACCTTCTTTCCTTTGTTATTAAAATATAAAGTAAGAAATAAATATTATAATTATGATATACAATTGCTAATAATAAAACAAAAATCATATTTGTATGCATTCTGATTTTGTTCTGGTCTTTGCAATAAATTTATAATTCAAAGTTTACAGGACAAAAAGTGACGACGACGGCCGTTCCAATAGAACAGCGAACTATTAGAAAACAATGTTATAATAATACAGTTTACCTTACGACGTGACTGTTTTGTAGCTTTTGACTGGACCATTATTGGACTGAATATTGCCACGTCTGTGTGTTTGACGGCCATTCCTTTCTTCTGGTGTCTCCTGTCATGCATGATTTGCTGCAAAAAAGACGAGTCGGACGACGCATGTGCTGACGGTTGCTGCAGTTTCTACACGTTCTTTTATGTTGCTGGAGGTCAGAGTGACAAATTGGGTTATTTAAATTTCATTCGCAAATCTTTCTCTCAAGTAAAGACATGTAAATCTTTAGGTGAAGTGCCAAAGACTATTTGGGTCGTGTATTGCAGTCATTTTCCTACCAAATGTAGGTAATTGTCTTTTTTTGAGTAAAAAATCTTTTTTACTCAAACAATACAGAAAACTTGTGGTGCCTACCATCGGTCGATTAAAGATTATTTACGCTCCCAGACTCCACCTTTGTTGTTCCATGTTTTTGCCAAAGCTTTTGTTTTGTTTTTTTCTTGTTTATGCATTGTATTGTGTAAATGGGTCACTTTTCTTTATTTAAACCATCTTATAAATTTTGTATAGTAAAGAGCAACTTAGTATTGTTAAACTTTGATTGATGAAAGTCATTATCATTAAAAAGTCACATTCCGTTTTACAGTGATACAATATTTCAGAGCACTAGATCAGAATGCGTTTGGCCAGCTATCAAATAGCTTTGATGTTGATTGGTTAAGTACTGTAACATAAGTACCAGAGGAGGCGTTGCAATTACCAAAAATTCAAATTAAATAATTTTTAAAATTGTATTGAAATATATATGCAACATCATTTTCTGCACACAAATTAACATAAAAGTTAATATTTTTGAATTACCTCCATCATTTAGAGTAACAAATAGATATGTTTATGAGGCCACAAACTCTTGATTACTTGATTCTAAAGACTGGCCTTTTCAAGATTTTTGTAATTGCACCTTTGAAACAAATAATAGTTTGTATTTTCAAACAATTATTATCAGTTCAATCGTTTTTTGGGTTTTTTTGTTTTGTTTTGTTTTTTGCTCGTTTGTTTGTTTTTACGTTTGCCACTTTCATTTGTAAATAAATTCCTTTCATGAAAATTGAACACCCACAAACAGGCTCTGAAGCCTATTCACTGTATCAGTACTGATATATGTTATATTGAAAATAAAGATGAATCAGATTTCTTTTGTATCAATAGAGAATACTAACACACGACCACGGTCTGTTATACGACCAACACATTTAAAAATAAGAATTCAATGAATTAAGGTATTTAAAACAGCATCAATTATACATGTATGTTTTTAAAACTAGGAGTAGCACTTTAACTTACGAAAAACAATGTAAAAAGGAAATTTATAAAATGAAATTATTACGAATTTTAAAATGTATTTAGTACACCCTTCTCTTTTTATATTTGAAAAAAAAACTTTATCTTTTATATATTATACAAACCAGATTCGTGTTCATGTTCTTTTTGAATGCGAATCACGTTTAAAATACACATTCTTATTTTGTAGGTATCCTGGGCTTTGCGTCGACTTTGATTGTGATTTCAAAATTTAATCTCGACCAGTTAGGGTGGTCTTTCTTTCTGACAGTTGCAGCTTCTTCAGTGATTTTGTTGCAGGTAAAGATATTCATACACATCCATCTTTTAAGTATGAAAATTCTATTTTAAAGAGATATTTCATTTATTATAGTCATAGTCTTAGTATATTCTTGTAAAATGATTGACAAATACAATATTTTTTACTTATAAATATGTGTTTATTTAAAACTGGAATTACAGACATATGTCAAATTATTTCTTTTTTTCAGTTTGTGCTTTTAATCACCTACTTTGTTTGCTCTCGAAAAATGAACGAAAAATGCACGGTATTCCTTGTCTATAGAAGACGGCATTACGAAATGTATTGAACCAAAATTTGTAAGTATCCAGTGTTTTCATAACCTGTTGTTGTTTCCAATTACTATGTACTGATTTAAGTTTTATTTTTAAGGCTTGTAAAAGATACACAAAAATCATTTTAAAATTTATTTTTTCAAAAACTATTTTTTATAAATAAAGTCTCACCCCGGATACAAATATATTTTTATATCACGAATCCCTCCCTTTTGGGAATTTATTATGTCTTGCCAACTTCTGCTGTAAAACACCTCGAAATTGTTCTGGATATTCTTTTTTATTTTGCTCTCTGAATTATCGTTTTCGTTTCAAAAGTTATCTAAAAAAATATTTTATTTAACAAAGAAGAACTCAAAAATACGAAGACCTTTGACTCAGCGTCTTTTACATTGTACCTATTATGGTGCCTTTTGGAGTTGTTGATATGTTGCATGAATTTGTCATTATCGCCAAATCCCATAAACAGCAAACCGCACGTAGAGAAACAAGATCTCCAACTTGTTAATTATTAACCATTAACATTTTTCGATGTTGACGTTAAAACATTCAAATTCTTTAAAATGATAAAATCATGAGATATGAAGATAACGATAAGTATTCAAACTCCCCTTAAACAATAGAGAGTGGGAGTAGAGCAAACACAGCTAGATCCCCAAAACGGCAGAATTATGATCAGGTGACCTGAAGGAGGAAGCATTCTCTGTGGACCCGTCGCATCCGAAATGTATTCCTTCTCATAGCAAATGAAAATTCAAAAACGTCAGACTACATTCGGTAAAAGGATATATTGTATTTGCTAACAAGCCATTGTTTCGACCAATCAATTTGCAATATGTTCAGTTGACTTTAAACAGAAACAAAATTTACTGGCATGTACAATATAAATACATTTCCATGAATGTACTAACATTTTTTCTTTCCCTTTTTCTTACAGTGGGCTTGACATTGAGCATCATAAAAGAACATCTGACTTTATAATAATTTAGGTTTTTATTTATGTAATTAAAGTTTTTTGTTGTGAATCAAAAATATTGTAGTTGAGTTGTAAAGATTTTTGTCAGATTTTTTTTTATTTTGTTCATTATTCCAATACATGTACTTCATTTGACATACAATGAAAAAAAAAGAAGATTGCTGTGTGCGTACATTTATGGGTATGATTCCTTGTTCAAACTTACTTAATAAAAAGAGAGAATAAATTAAATCTTTGGAATGTCTTTATTGAAGCATTTTAAAATGTACAAAAAGTATATCATATGAATTATATTACCCACGATTACAGCGACAAATCAGCTGGCTAAAAAACTGTACATAATTGGTCACATTCATAGTTTTAAAAAATCTATTATGCATCAGTCATTTCGAATCTACAATTTGTGATGGAAAAATTACATTGTATCAACACATCTTTCATTCAATTCATCACAAATTATATGAATATAACAAACTTTTTTTTTTCTGGATTTTCGAAGAAAAAAAGAATATTGCACTTATTTTAAGACATATTTTGATTGCAATCAAGGTATTGCAACTCGTCTCCTTTCAAATGTACGATCGGTAAAATCTGGGGATGGTCCTTCAAGGATGTTTGGTAACGGCCTTAGGACCACAGGTCTTATTTGTGTAAGATCAATATCTGGACATTCATATATATATATATATAAGAACTTCCGGTACATGGTTTCCACGTCTATTTAGTGAAGGACTATTGCATGATCTGCGAAAAGCACATCTACCAAGTGGTCTCCATGACGACCATCCACCATGTCGGGGAATACAAGAATCCCATTTGGTAAAATCAATGTCGTTTTTGAATTCAGAACAGGAGAACTTTGGTGTGCTAAAAATAATTTAAAACTGAATGTCATCTTCTGCAGAAAAGTTGATTTTTGAGAGCAAACGATTAAACTATTTACTTATTAGGCCACACCAATTTAATTTCTTGTTCATCGGACATTTGATGAAAAAACTACGAGCGGGCTAGCAATTAAATAATAATATTATTACTTTTTAAATTGTAGGCAAAATTTTAGGCGGGGCGTGAAAAAATTTGAGCAGAGAATTATATTTTTTCTGATTAGCAGAGTAAGTAGATTAAAAGTACGATAAATAGAGCGGAAAAGGAACAGAAAACAGCACATAATTCCTATGAAACGGGGATTATAATTAAAATTATTTGTATAGTTTTGTTTAAATACGAGCGAGCGGGTCTGATGAACAAAATTTTTTATTGGTGTGGCCTTAACTTGACATTTTTCTTTGATTTTCAATTCAAATAATTATTTAAAACATTTATCTAGATAAATATTATCACTCCGTGGGATGATAATTGTGTCTTGTATCATTAGTACAAAGATCAACATACTTTATAGTCTTCTTTTCAAAGACATTTCTATGGATTTTGTCTATGTCTGTGTTTCTGCAGATGACATTTGCCATTAGTGTATTACGAGGGGTGATCAAAAAGTTCGCAAACTATCTCTATATCTACAAAACCACAATTCAGATTAGAATGAAATTTGGTACACACATAGCCATACACAAGGTCTATATGCTGAATAAAGTTTCTCTCCTTGTTTGTGACGTCACAATGTGAAAATGACGTCACTATTTAGGTCACTTGTGACGAAAAATGGTTGTCTCAGTCGAACTCCTTCACCAAACGACTGTACAATTTATTGTAATATCTTAGAAATCCCTCTACAGTATCATATAATAATTTGTACACAGTTTATTGAGATAAATGAGTTCCTATAAATTCAATTAATGATTGGATTAATCGTTTTAGTGAAGGAAGGCTGACGGTTAAAAATGATACTTGTCATCTTGCCCAGTGAAAGCAAGTTTGAAAAGATATGTATTTTTAATTAAGCAATCTGCTATCAAAGACCTCCTATTAGCACTTTGAAAAATAGTTGAATATTTGAACAATGATATAAGTATTAAATACCTAAGATATCGTTTACTTTAGATTTTAAACATATTAGATATGATAAAAAGGATGCACCCATTCTCTATCCTCCTTGAATAAAGGTTTCTCAGGACTGAGACAGAAGATTTGTGTTTTAATGGTCGCCATGCTTATTTTTGGAAAGGATGTTATTATCCACCCATTCTGTTGCCGAGATATGACTATTTCTGACAAATTAACTGTTCTTGTCATAAAAATTAACTGGATGATAAGACAACTTGTCGTTAATCATGCTATGACCAAATCTGAAGGCTGCCACAGATAAGGAATTCCTGATCATTGGTTTAAATTTAGCGTTATAGCTAGTAAAATATCCTGAGGATTTCAGCTTTAGGTCAAATTGATTCATAATATCGTTTCCTAATATTTCTTGCAGGTATTGATGGTAGGTAATATGATGAATAGGAGCCCCAACAATTTTTCGAGACTCCTGGAAAAGTGTCTCGTCGTTCCAACCTTGGTTTTTACTTTTTTGAGATTTTTAGCAATTCTGTTGTGTTCCCGGTGCCAAATAGTCTGAAAGGAAAATTAAGGCTGCTTGCTGGTTAACTCGTCTATCACCTTATAAAAGTTGTTTTAAGCATATATCAAAATTATAGCAAAAATTTTAGACTAAAACCATAATGTAAATTAATTAATTAGGACTTCTTTTAAAATTTCAAGATTTCAGATTTTTCGAAAATGGATGTTAGATTCCTTGCTCTTGGATATTAATACAATATTGCCTCGAAGAAGTACATGGATATATTAAAACGTGTAACCGTTTGGAAACCTTGTTGAAGACTTAGTAAAACTAGATTGTTCTAAATTTGTACATATGCTGTTTTCTCTCTAAACGAGCATACCTTATTGCTTCAATATATACTAGTAATTAATATTCAGGTAAGAATAATTCCTTTCTAAATATTCTCTATTTATAAAAGTTATTTGATTTGTCACATTTAGCAGTTGTTAAAAATACATTGCAACCTACCATCTCTTTTTAGTCTTAATGAATTCATTGTGTTCTGATCGGAGCCGTAAACAGCTGAGCCGTCAATATAGTGGGTGTTCTGGTTAATTTGTTGACGCGGGCCTGTAAAATGATTAATGATTGATTGAATTTAAAGCATAGCAACAACAAAGAAAATTAACTACTAATGCAATTTACTGGAGTACAACTGAAAATGATACGAATTTCTAGTGACAATATAAGATTTTCAATATTGCAATGCTGAAATTATTTTTTTTTTCTTTTAGAATGCAATTTGTTAAAAATCATTTAATGGAGGTGTTAAGTTTTCGACTCACCGACACTACAGTCTAAAGCTGCTGATGGTAAAGATCTAACAAAGTTCATACAAGTCCTTTTAAAAGATGCGAAATAAGGATCATCTTTTGGTAAGGAAATTGGCAAACAATTTAATCTGTTCAAACCTTTCCTGTCACAGCAATTGAGATTTGAGTTTAAGTAACCTACAAACATAAGATTCTAGGTGTACAAGTGAATCAAGTTCAGATTTCGCAGGATTCTTGCTGTTTATAACATTTCTCTCTTAATTATACTTTTCTGTCAAAAAGAGAGAAATGAAGAAATGCAAAAATTTAGGGGGGTTTTTGTTTGCTTTTCAATGTTTTGTTTTTACAGCAAAAAATTTAACCACGATCTATTTGAAATAAGAGGATGCTAATACTACAGACTGTGGCGTTATTTTAGAGATGCTAAGGTTTAACCCTCAAATATTTTTTATTTCAAAAATTGTCAAATATACCTTTTGACAAAGCATTAAATTGGATATCGTGACTGACGAATTGTCCAAATTCCATGGTGAACTGTGAGAGATCCATGACGTGTGTGTTTGTACTCCTTTGATGGACAGCAATGCTTATTTCCCTTGGACCTGGTAGCGGGCTCCCATTTACATCCCGACTTCTTGGGTCCTGAACATCTGTGAACATGCATATGGATATCAAAATATCTTCTTTATTTTGAATGTCATGATTTTTAAATTCCGAACAAACGTGTAAACATTTTTTTTTGCTTCACAAAAATTATACATATATGTATATATAACTTATTCAATTAATTAACATTTTTTGATCTTCAAATCGTCAAATAAATGTGTGAAATATAGTTACTTATTTTCAGATTTTGACTTACCATCTTCATAGAATGGAAATACAAATCGTTCAAAGGGCGTTTGAGATCGCCCCCAAAGTGGATTATTCAAGTTGTTGCACGTTCCATCAGCAGTCCTATATTTAGCAGTAGTTTGGCAAGATGGTTTGCTATTATATGGGCAAAAGGGTCTGAACTGTACCGATAGATTAGGGATTTCAGGAATGCGAGACAGAACATCTTTGTTGGGTACAAATGACCTTGAGAGAGTACTAAAGACAAGAAATTTGATAAATTAAAGACAAGATAAATTGAACAAGATTTCAAAGTTTAAATAATCACAAAAAATTTATTAATTTATATCTTTCTTTTGGTGTACATAATATGATCATAAAATGAAATGAAAATATAGTGCCTAAATTTGCTTTCAACTTCATTTTAGCTACTAGTATCTGAGGCAAAAAAACTCAGAACAGAGGAAATTATATTTTGTTACAAAATTCGAAGAAATACTTACGCTCTTCTACTCTGTGTTTTCTCAATCGCTCTTGCAACACTGCCGATAAAAGTAGCTGACTGCTGGGCAATGTTCTGAGCCTCCGAAGTGGTCAGCAAATGTGGTCCAAAACCGGCTGTGTTCTGGTTTGGAAGGTCAATTTCTAAAAGATAAAAACTGTGTTAAAGATCATTTCTTGAAAAGACTTTTGACGATGATGCAAACACATACTAGTAGTAACCTATATACATCTCTTAAACTCAACAGGATATCACAGGGTTTGAGATAATAAAGTTGAAACTGGAACTCAACTATAAATTTGGCTTTAGACAACCGGTAACCTTGTTACATCCCTGGTAGTCACGGGAGTTCGAGATATCAGAGTTCAACTGTAGCAAAGTACGTACACTGGTGTTCAAAAAGGAGTAAACGTGCAACACAAGTTAATTATACATCACACTTTCTTAAATGTATAAATACAAGATAAAGTATTAAACTAAAACGTTAACAAAGAACATGTATATTGCTTTTTTGCTTGAACTGTGATGAAATTATTGAACTGTTTATGCACTCATGAAATGAAATGTAAATGTTCATACATCATGGCTTAAACTTGATGAATAATCCAAAAAAAAAAATTATAGATATTTATTTATGCTCTACTATACTTTAGTATATATGCTTATTTGGTATTTATGCTTAGATTATTACTTTGTTCAAAAAGCTGTCTATCAAGCTGAGCCTCCTTTCGAACTACAGATTGAACTTCGCTGATGGCGCTTTTCACCTCCGCGACGGAAGGAGCAATGGAATCTCTTCTCGGTTCCAACGGCCTCCTCGAATTATCTATCCGTTCAAAGCTGGGAAAACGTCCCCTACTTGGTGAAATTTTGTTCTCTCTGAATGGCACTCTCGATGGGACATTAGCCGATGACTTGGGAGCATCAATGGTTTCGGAGAGGAGGGAATTCATTTGAGAGTTTCGTAATGAGGTCCATGCTGGGTTGATACACAATAACAGGTACACGAGTATTCTACAAAAAGGATATTAAATGAATGGTTAAAAATATATAAATGATCGACTTGAAAATTTAGTTTTACTAAAATACCTGTAGTTTTAATTGATTTTTAAATAGTATACATGTACAACAATATAAGTTATTGTGTTTATAAAATGTTTTAATTAATCCTTATCAATTTTACTTCATAACCGTAGAATGAAAAATTAATTTGTTCCTGTTTATTACTTCTCCATTTTATTTTTCTACTGGATTATTTGCCAGTTTTTACTGGTATGATACACAGAGAATAGTGTTTTCCCGCGTTTCGTAGTATAGCGGGAAAACATTATATAATAGGAACGTATTTTATTGGAAATGTCTGTTTATGGTAGGCGTGGCCAAAGAAAGGCCAGTGAGAAGGCGGTATTTTGTGAGGTGTTGGATCATTCTAAGCCAGTGCTCCGCAGAACACACACGTGTTTTTTTATATTCATATTCAAATGAATATAATATTAACAGCAATATTGTCATATATTTGATTATGCTTTATTGTACATGTACATATATGGTGTTTATACATACCAAGTACTGCTCCGAATGCACGTCCGGCATTCTCCCTTGAGGCATTATTTACATAGCGACGGAGACAGGTTTTTTTCCTGGGCGGTTTTTAATGTCTTTGTTATGGATATAATGCATAGCATGTAACATATATTTAACCAAAACATTGTAGTACTTCATTGATCACATACACATTAATGTATGCCTATTTGTTATGGATCAATTTATTTTTGTTGTATTATTTAAGGTGTAGTCTGTCAAATAATGAGTGAAGATTATACTTAATGTATATACATGTACAGGGTGCCATACCATACCATACTGTAGATATACAGTAGATAGCTGTGGAAATGATGTAGGTTACTGAGAACGACAGGGGAATTTTCATAAGGACAGGGGTTTTGAAAGACATTATGAAATACTACTACTTTAAAATAATTTAGAATTACGGTTTTTTGTGTTTCAATAAATAACTACAAAAAGAAGTCTTAATGTTTACAACATTTATGAGGTATGGTTAAAAGTACGAATGCATATATTTTGAATAACAGAAAATAGGTCCTCTCTACTTCTGGCAAAAATATTACTTGCTATGAAAATAAAAAAAACTTCAGAAGAACTGTGCTACAACACATTTTATTTGGGGTAAACCAATTAAATTATAAATGGAGATTTTCAAAAAGTCTTAAAGAACTTTTGGAAGTCTTTAAGAACTTTTGGAAACTATTTTAAAAAAAAAAAATTATTCTAAGTCTATAACATATTTTAACGTAGGGTCATGACACTCTACACAACCAATGAAATCAAGCTTAGAATATTTTGGGAAAAAAATTATTCTATTGTGCCGCCTAGGCGCAATTTTTCAACAAGTTTGGTGTTCAAACTTGTGCATTAAAGGGAGTTTTAAGATTTATGTTAAAGCAATATGAGCTGCATTTTTGAAATTTTTATATTGCTATTAAAATGTGTTATTATGAGAAATTTGTAATATGTAACTTATCTTAACTTAAACCTTTATGATCAATTAGACTAAAGTAAGGTATAGGGAAGACTTCTATACACAATTCCATATACAGTTTTACATAAAAAATAATTGTTGTACAGGACGACAATAATAGTTTAATTCAATAGAAAAATACTAAACGTTGTATTGACCTGCACGTGACGTTCCAGGTGAATACAAGGATTTATTTCCTCTACATTGATCTTCGGGAAATTCCAAATTGATATTGTTCTCTATGAATTTTGTTGAAAAATAAGCGAATATATACAACAGAAGAAAAACAATTTTTAATGACGTTATCTCTCTGTCATTATATTTTTTTTTCATAGTAACTAAAATTGATAAAAACATACGACTGTAAAGGAAAAAGTTATTTACAATTTTGCATTAAAACATTCTGACATCAAAGTTGCAGCTCATGTTGCTTTAAGCAAAGTTGGAGGAAACGTACAAATGTTTCTCTATATCTTACTGAAGGATTTTGGGGGGCATATCTTTTAAAATCTTAGTTGTAATGATAGTTCAATCTAAGTGATATGTTTCATTAATTTTTGACAGTATTTTCCTTCAAAACTTAGTTTGTCCAGAGTTTTGGAGAGAGGTTTTCGTAAAGATTTTAGTAATGTATATTAAAATACTACACTCTGTAGTAGCCATTTTATTTTCTATTAATTAATGATGTACATTTTTATTAAGTAAATTGAAAAAAGAAATTAAAATTATTTGAGGGTTGTATATTTTTGAAGAAATTATTTTTACTTAAAAAAAAGAAAACAACTTACCTTTTGAGACTTTGCATATTTAACAAAACATGAAAACAAAATTGCCGATTGACATTTTATATGACTGTTAATTAGTAGACGTCACTTGTCGGGGAAACCCATTTCAGGTAAACACGTTCAAAGAATTGCAAACAATTGCAAATGACGTGTGGTTGACCTTATATTTCATTGGGACTTACGAACATGACAGAATTGCTGTCACGTGCATTGTGGATATTTGTTTTTTTTTTATCAAAGGAAATTTGTGTTGTACTGTTTACCTTTTTAGTTAAGATTTATTTCTATGTACGGTGTATTTCTTCATTGATGTTTTTGGGAAGGATGGTTTTTATTTCGTTTTTAAAATGTTGATATAATTTTGTTTTTGTTTCATCATTTATAATTTTATTCTTTTCCCAATTAAAAAATATATATTTATGAATATTTATATTTCAAATACTGAAATGTTCTGCAGTATGTTCTGAATGCGTGGTTTTCCCAAATACTTTTTGCTTATCAAAACCACTCCAGTATTGTTTATTTTACCACAAGTTTTTAGGGAAATTCATGGTGATTTTCCAAAAATATCAGGGAATACCAATATTTGAGAATACATGTATATCTTTTTTTTTTTTTTTATTTCTGTGTTCTTTTTATCATTTATTTAATATACATTATTTTATGTCTTAGTATCATTGACGAATTGGTTGTTATATTATACAGACTTTAAAATTTTCCTACTGTCCTCTACAAAAATTTGAATTTTTCAATTAAAATTTGTTGCCCTATCAACACAATGTAAGGCACTGAGTAAAGCTAATTATAGATTTATTCTCTATATTTAATGCAAAAAAATGTTTTCGCCTTTAAAATAAATTCAACTTTAATTTTTGGTTTGAGAGAAATAACAGTACATGTAACAATTTATGTAAACCAATAGAATCGACAGCAATCATGCATTTTACGAGAGATAATTATAATTAGAAAATGCACATACTGTGGACGTGACAAAAACCACAAATTGAATTTATATATACTGAGGTAAATTTTTAACAGTGAGAAACTATTTATATTTATAGAAAAACATTTATCTTGGGCAACCGGACTTTCAATGATAATGATAACAGAGTAATACACGTGATATATGGATAAAATAATATCCAAACGAACTGTCATTTTGAAAGCTTTTAAAATATAACGTAGATAATATTTTCCTGCAAGCATGAAAAGTTCTTTTAGTTACCTTATTTAAAATCACACTTTTATATAATTTTATATCCTAATACATATAAATTTACATGTCTGATATTTTAAATCACAATTTACTTTATGTTTAAAATACATACATGTACGTATCATCTTTAATTAAATTAAAAATAAACACTTAATTCAATTTCGAATACATTGGTTCGTACGAAAGAAACTGAAACAAATTATGCTTACTCTAGGTGTCCGTATGTTAGTGCAAAATCAAAAGGTCGGAAAAAACGCTGAAAATGAATGTAATTTAAGCAGATGAGGAAATGTGATCAAAAGCACAGATTTTTGTTCCCTAAAGCAAAAAGAAAATTAATGTAACTGGTTTGTGTTCACTTTAGATATTGAGTCACCACTATTGTAAGCACATCAATTTAAAAAGTGCCATAATTATTATAGTTGGTAGGATCACTTGGCAAGGTCAAACGCCTAAATTATGACAGAGAAGAAAAGATTAAAAAAAAAGCAATCAAAAGGTCAACTAACATTTTAAATATGTTGAATATACAACTGTATTACAAATTTAAGTTAAATTTAACAAACATTCTGATAATATTGCATTAGCAAAACTTGTCTACTAACACAGGCACCTGAATTTTTAGACGAGTTACATTTAGAATTTTTCGATGTTTGGCTAATTTAGCGACTTATTGATAACAATTCAGGTGACTGTCCTCCTACCGGTAAGTATAATATCTGGTTTCCGTTAAAAAATTGAAAATGTTATATAATTTTGTCAAAAACCAATAAAGCGGAACGAAATGCAAACTTGATCTATAACTCATCAAGGATATATCACATACCAAAAACAGCACAATATATGCAAGCATTCAGAAAAAAAATTGAGGAAAATCCTGAACCAGAACGAAATGCAAACTTGATCTGTACATAATTCATTAAGATACACAGACATACCAAAATCAATTGTCCCTCTGTCTGTCTCTCTGTCTGTCAGTCGGTCCCTCTTGGGTTTCCGACCTTTTTTTCTAAACGCTTGCATATATTGAGCTGATTTTTTGGTATGTAAGTGTATTTTATGGCAAGCCCTTTTACTGTGAAATGAAAATTTTCTTTCAGTAATAGAGATATCTTTTTAACAAAGAGAGATATCTCTTTGACTAATAGAGATATCTTTATACATTAGAGAAATATCTTTATACCTTAGAGATCTATCTCTTTAAACAAAAGAGATATCACTTTTACTTAGAGGAATATCTTTATAAGCTAGAGAGATATTTCTTAAAGCGAGAGAGAGAGAGATATCTCTTAAAGTTAGAAAGATATCTCTTCAACAAGGTTAAAAGAGATATCTTTCTGAGTTAGAGAGATATCTCTTAAGAATTTCAAAAAGATATATCCTTTTGAGCTAAAGAGATATATCTTTCCAGTAATCCTTAAAATAAAATAATTAAACGAAAGGGAAACAGGAAGCAAAGTCTCTGTAATAATTTCGCTTTTAAGGTATGTCACTCGTCAGCTTTTTAGAAAGTTCACGCAGAACCTCTTACTTCAAAACTATATATCAAAAATCAATTTTTTTAACATATTTAATTTCAACAATATTAATGTTTTAACATTCAACGAAAAAAAATGCTCAAAAAGCTACAAAGAAGCAAGGTTTATGAGGGACTATTCCTTGTGGTGGAAGGAAATTTAGCAGATAATTCTGCAAACTGCATATTTATTAAGTTTAATATCTTTAGCCTCACATACTTTTACTCGGAGAATATTTTCCATTATGATATTGCAAGGAGTATTTAATATAGGTCTTAATTTATATTTTTAGAACAAGTTATACACATTCCTTCAACAAACTTTGCCCAAAAATGAAGATATGTCAAATAAGTCAAGATAAAATTTACACCATTTTTGAAAATCACATATTTTGACCAATATTTCAAAATTAACATCACTGACCCCAACTTTTTCTTTCATTATTTTAAAGTACTCGATACTTGTGACTGATCAGCACTTAAGTCGTAAAAAGCTTTATTTTAAAAAATGGCTTATTGCCTATTTAGTTTTTTAATACCCCAAATATGTTACTTTTTAGTGTAAAGAGGTCACACAATAATTTACGCGCATTAATTTGCAAGATTTGTTCAATGATAAATATTATTCAAAATATTTTACGTAAAATAAAATCATATTTATTGCCATGGTACATCTGAGAAAATATGATAAAGGTTAGTATAAGTAACCAAAGAGTTCAAATTTAAGTACAAAAAGGTCAACTTCATTGTACCGTAGATCAGTAAGATGAACACTGACCCCGTATTTTCTCTGTGAGTCGAGTTTGAGTCACACTTTATGAGTACTTATCCAAAATATACTTCTCAAAAAATCCTTGATTAAACAAATAGAAAGATATGGAGATGACGAACAGTATTCAATATCAAAGTCCATAAAACAATACAAAATAGGAGCAAAGCAAACACGGACCTCCGAAACAAGAGAGGTGGGATCACACCCGCCGTGTGCCATTGAGGTCCTCAATTCAGTGTATAAATAACGGACTAACATCCCCATTTGCTGAAATGATGACTTTATCGACCACAGAGACTGTTGATATTCTTTTTTCATCAACTTGCTTGTCAAATTTACCTCGTTTTAGAAATTGTTCATACGCAGAGCATGCTCTTGCGTAACGAATCAACTGAGACATATATACTCCGTATACAGGTGATGAAGGTATATTGCTGCATAAGGGAAGCTGACGGTAGAAAAGTTAAAGTCATTACGTTTATCATATAGCTTGGTTGTTATATTATCATTAACGTCTTTCTTAAGTAAAATATCCAAATATGAAACAGATGAGTCAGACTCTGTGGTATCTTTTATCTCAAGCTCATTAGGATATATCGTATCGACGAAGGAATGGAAATTACCATTGTTAATTAACAATAAGTCGTTGACTAATTAATTTATTTAATGTCTCCTAAGGTTTTACTACAACATCAAAATCAAACTGAACTGTTTTCCGGTGCGCTGTAACACTACCCTGTGCACATTCAAGCGTTATAAAATCTTTATTTTTGTCTAATACATGTAGTATATTTATGTAATAAAAAAAAATTACGATTCACTTAAATATGATACCTTAACATTTCCTGAAAATTTTTGCTAAAGGTGCCCATGATTTTTCGAGAAAAACGCTATGTCCACGATTTTACCGGACAGCCCTCGCATAGAATATCTTGAATCTGTCGAATTTCAAAATACTTAAATGTACTTTCGTGAATAAAAAGCTTACCCTGTACTTTCAGTAAAGGGAGAAGTCATTAAACATGCAATTTAAATATAAATAATGAAGAGAGATATCTCTCTGCAATAAAGGGATATCTCTTTTTGCTTGAGAGATATCTCTTTTGGACACTTTTGAAAGATATCTCTTTCATTTTGAGAGATATCTCTTAAGATAAACTATGAGAGATATCGCTTTTACTTTGAGAGATATCTCTTTAACTTGGAAAGATATCTCCCAAAGTAAAATATATCTCTCTCTAGGTTAAAGAGATATCTCTTTAACGTACAGAGATATCTCTTTTCACGAAAGAGATATCTCTCAAGGAGAAAGAGTCATCTCTTTAAGTGTAGGAGATATCTTTCTTACAAAAAGAGATATCTCACTAAGTGAAAGAGATGTCTCCTTGAGTATAACGAATAAGAGATATCTCTCTAAGTTTAAGAGATATCTCTTTCTCATAGTGATATCTCTTAAAACTGAGAGATATCTCTTTAAGTTGGGAGATATCTCTATTTTTTAGAGATATCTTTCCTAAATGAGAGACATCTCTGTAATTTTAAGATAAAATTAATTTTCCTACTAAATAGCAGAAGGACTTGCCATTGTATTTTGATAAGTTACAAATCAAATTTGAATTTCGTTTCGCTTCACTGATTGTTAAGGAAATTATGCCCTTTGGTTTCCCGCACTTTTTTCTAAAAGTTTGCAGATATTGAGTTGATTTTTGGTATGTGGATGTATCTTGATGAGTACCAGATCAAGTTTGAATTTTGTCCCGCTTAAGTGATTTTTGAGGGAATTACAACCATATAAATTTTTAATGGGAACCAGATTACACTTGCCAGTAGGGGACTAGTATTGCTAATGAAATACTCTCAGAATACTCGATTTTATAGAATTCTCTTTATATCATGTCCCTTAATCGAAGATCTTTCTTTGGGTACTTCTCGCTCGGTACCAAATTTGACCTCTTGACCTTTACCTTAGAGTTTGACCCACTTTAAAAACCCTGGCCATATCTTTTTAACAATTAGTACTCGGTCTTTTATATTTTGTATTCCTTGTGACATGAACTTTTTTTAGACACCAACAACTTTGAACTTTTGACCTTCACCTTTGGAATTTGACTTGCAATTTAGGCACCCTTCGCTTAACCTGTTATGAAGGGGCATCAGTGTTTTACAAGCACATCTTGTTTTTCTCTTTAAAAAATGCTATTGCATTAAAGCAATTTTCAAATAAAATATCAGGTCTTATGTCAGTTCCTAACATATTTTTGTCCCTCGCTTTCGTAAGAAAAACCTTCCGTCTGTCACAAAAACTTTAACCTTGGCCATAACTTTTGAATAGGGCTTTCATATTTCACATGTACATTACTTGTGAAAAGACATTTTTAAATAGTAAATATACTATAAATTTTGATTCCGTGCCTTGATCTTGAAGTTAGACCTACTTTTCAAAAATAATCATTATATTTTAAATTGCATTGACCGTAGCTTTTAAGAGAAAAGATTGGGCTTTCATATTACACACGTATATTATCTGTGACAAGACCCTTCTAAATATACTCAGACTGCTTTTTGACCCTGTGACCTTGACCTTGAAGTTTTTCCTCCTTTTCGGTATGTTATCTTTCCGTTATACCTTTTAAGTGAGAAGAGATAGGGCTTCTATATTTGATGTGTGCATTGCCTGTGACAGGATATTTCCAAATTATCAATGATTTTGTACCCCTTGACCTTGACCTTCATGTCTGAATTTTCAAAACATTTAACTTTGGTGTTTACTTTTGAATGACATATGATAAGACATTCATATCTGACACAATATGCCATAAATAATGCCATCCCAGACACCGAAAGCGGGGAACCACAATTCTTTGAATTTGCCTGTCTATTTGTCAATAAAAACTTGCATTATACATACGAGGGCTGTTCAATAAATAATGTCCTGAGCTCTATGACATACAAAATAGAAGACCTTTGACATTAAGCTTGACTATCTCTCATGATTGAATCTTTAAGGAATTGATAACAGTTTATGTGACTACTTTTCACCACATACTAGTAGTTTCACTGTGAGAAGCTGGAAAACAAGGGCTATTCGAGACACTGCATTATAAGTGAATGGTCAAGAATCAGTAAACTAGAGTGAAATCAAACGCCTCATGAAATTAAAGCTGCTGTTAAACTCGTTAGGAATCCCAAAGAAATATTTACTGAAATATGTGAAATTTACAGCAACAGTTTATATGACTACTTTTCACCACTACTAGTAGTTTCACTGTGAGAAGCTGGAAAACAAGGGCTATTCGAGACACTGCAATCCCAAAGAAATATTTACTGAAATATGTGAAATTTACAGCAACCAATGTTTGTTTTATTGACACATGAGGAGGTGGATTTCAATCAACAAAATTGGTATAATGGGCATCAAAAAATGGGAACCGTCCTTGGCGACAAATACTTACAACAACCAATGCACTGTTTGCCAAAATTCCACAAATATCACTGATGATGTTTGACTGCCTTAAAGACACATAGCAAAATTGATAGGCATCATTTTGGGGGTACTAGTAGTTTACACTGTTTTAAAGAAACATTTAGCAGTAAAAACAAGCTTAGTACTTTATGGTTACCCTATATTTTGAAAAATGAGTGAGAACGACAGCATGTAAGAATATCTAACCAATTACTTTAAAAAATCAAAAATTGTAGTTATCCACGTTTGTCTGAATTTCAAACAGATAAGGAAACTTGAATTCATTGCCTCAAAAACCTCAAAACAAATTTACAATCAGATACACGTGACAATAACAGTCAAGGTCTGAGAAGAGCAAAAAATTGCAAGAGCATAAAAACAGTTTTGTATGCCATTTTCTTAAATATTAGTGTTCTTGTTATTCAAATTCTTATTCGTGGAGGCAGTTCAATTTCTGGAGGAGTCTAGAAAGCAATTTTTTTGCAAAAAAATCGAAAGGTTTATGAGAGGAAGGAACCAGAATGAGGAACCCATTACATTAAATTTATTCATGACAGCATCCAAACCAACACGCAATATTTAATGAGTAAAGGAGTTTTGGGAATAAACAGAAAGTTAATGTTTTGTCACACCAACATTCGCCAGATTTTTCACCCTTTGACTTGTTTCACTTTCACACTTGGAAAAAAACCTTTCAGAAAGAAGAAACAAGTCCAGGAAATCATATGATCTGCCATATTCCAATACACAAAGGGCCATACTCAAAAAGATGTTTTAAAAACAATCAGAAATTGGATAAAAATGTCTAAGACATGTGTTTTAATTGAAAGGGAATACTTAAGTAAAATCATTAAGACTAGAGTCCAGGAAATCATATGATCTGCCATATTCCAATACACAAAGGGCCATACTCAAAAAGATGTTTTAAAAACAATCAGAAATTGGATAAAAATGTCTAAGACATGTGTTTTAATTGAAAGGGAATACTTAAGTAAAATCATTAAGACTAGATCATTGAAAAGCCTTTTTTGTTTCTTTCCGAGCACCGAGGACATTATTTATTGAACAGCCCTCGTATGCAACCTTTTAAGGGGGTTCTCTACAACGTCACAACATGGCGTAATTCGTTGAAACGCCATTTTTAACACCGATAAATCACTGAGTATAACACAACATGCGATATTATGGATGGAATGTACATTGTATTACCTCAATTAATACAGTGTATAGCTCAATACGTATCCGTTCTTTATAAATGAATTGTTTGTCAATTTATTCATTTTCTGCTTATTTTATTATTAAATAGTATATTTACAAATTATTAGAATAAGTTTTTTAGATGAGAAAAAATTATATAAAAACATGGCTTGTCCATATGCTAATTCATCATTATGTTTCAAAACACCATACACTCCGAAATTTCATTTTTCTTCAATAAACACATAAGCTTTCCAGCAAAATATATCCCCCAGAAATGCAAATTTGATAAGATATAAGGCATATGTATTATCTTCCCATCGACTAGAAGATACTCTGTTCACCATTTGTTTACATCCGGGTTGTACCCGGTGAAATTGAAACTGTTCATGAAATCACCAAAACGTTTCGACAGTAAGTGGAATATTGCATGACCCAAAAGTTTGATCAACATTGATTATCAGCTGTTTGTATGGGAAACGTGTAGGTTTTAGACGAAGTGTGAATTTGGTTATAGGAATTTCTTTTACCCGCTTTTGGCCATTTATAATGTTTTGTTATATCTAACACTGGATCACACATGCACGTTGGATAAAAACGGTAAGTAAATCTACCTTTCGCAATACCATGAATTAACTTAATACGTGTCTTTGTCATTGACTGGAAACGTGATGGTTTTCGCTTAAACTCATTTGAAAAACAATACATGTACAGTGCGAACTTCTTTCAATGTCCTTGCTTGACATTTTTTCAATACTAGTCTTGTGCAAGTTATAGTAGAGTTTATTTGAAGTGTAGTATGGAAAGGAGGAATGAGTAAACATACATTGAAAATTCATAAATACATATATATTGAAAACATATGGCTGAGGTTTGCCAGGAATCGAACCCGGGACCCCTGTATTTCTAGTCAGGTGCTCTAACCACTGAGCTATCCAGGCCGATGTCCTCAGTCCAGCCTAATTTCCTACACTCCCCCTTCCTTAAATAGTCTTCGACCCCGAAGACACAACTCAAGTTCACCTTGTCGGGACTTAACATTGGTAATTATACATTGCCTGAACAAGGTAGGCCACGGCACCAACTGTAGTATGGAAAGGAGGAATGAGTAAACATACATTGAAAATTCATAAATACATATGTATTGAAAACATATGGCTGGACCGGGAATCGAACCCGGGACCCCTGTATTTCTAGTCAGGTGCTCTAACCACTGAGCTATCCAGGCCGATGTCCTCAGTCCAGCCTAATTTCCTACAGAAGGTTATAAAAAAACAGTACCGAGATATACTTGTCAAAATTTCTAAGTCCCCACTTTTATTATTTTAAGTATTTAAAAACCTTAACATTAATTAACTAGTTGTTCTCAATTTTGACTTAATATTTTAATGATTGCCTGTTACGGCCCAAAAAATTGGAATCGAAGGTGTAATTACTCATCCATGACCGCTTTTGTTAAAAAGCATGAGAGCGATTTTCATACATTTTCGGGTGTATCTTTCATTTATTTAAATTTCCATGTGTTCTCCATCTTTAGTTGTTTAGGAAAAACAGAAAAAAGCTTGTTTGAAATGCCGTGTATGTACGAACAACAATGTGCAAGTGAAGTTGACATGGTCCAAGCTGGTGGTAGTAAAGGAGATTTGTATTTCCTTCCTTTGTATTTGTTTATTTTATTTAAAACTGTTAAAAATACCGTCAGGAAGATGCACAAAGCTTACATGTATCCCTTATAATCATTAAAAATTGCTAAATTTTCAACAAATGCCACTAAACCATCCTAGGGTTTAACCGGAAATTCACTGAAACCGGAACCGGAAGTGTCCATGGTCAAGGCGTATACATGTACTGCAACGACACATCAATAGGGCTACTACTTAAAAATTACTAACTATTGTGGAAGGAACCTATCTGCACGTGCAATTGCTCTGCACTCATTAAAAATTAATTGAAGTGTCTTTAATTATCCAAATTATTAGAAACAAACTGGAAGAGTGGGGAATGCGTTTAAGGAGACCTTATGTACTGTAGGATAAATATTGTCGGGTACAAACAATTTCGGTAAGCTTCAATGTCATCCACATCTCAACCCTATAGAACATGAATGGGACAAGATGGACCGGAGATTGAGCGCTTTTCCAGCAGCAGAATCTTGCGGAAATATAGAGGACGACATAGTTCATACATGGAATAACCTTCAATAAAGATTTTTCTTTAATTGTGTGAACTCTTTGAGAAGCAATTATCTTGATCTTAATTTGTTTGAATGGAGGATAATAACAGTATTGAACGGTGCGAATTTTGAGTTCTAGGGTGCCTTCACTTTTCTGCATTTTGTGTTGAAGTCCTTCAATAAAATTAGATTAAGTGAAAAAAAAAAATGTTTTACTTCTTTTTACCCTGTATAGTTATCAATTTATATTGTCTAAATTATTTAATATAAAAGCAGTGTAAAACAAAAACTTAAGTGAGGACTTAGAAATTTTGATTAGTATATTTGAGCCCACTCTTGAAGCGGATCTCTCACACCTGAATTTTTGTGATGTTTGAAATTTTTGACAGTTTTTCAATTTTGTTCAATTTTTTTTTTCATTGTTTTGACCCTTTGATATTATATATCTTTTCAGATATTGGAGAAGATCCAACCAGCTATTCTCAAGAAAATGCTGTTTTAGTTTTTCTTTTGTCTATTTTTGTAAATTTAAATAAAACTTATGCTGATCTTATTTTTAACTTTGTTGTTTATTATTTCAATATTTTATAACATTAAACTTTGAAGAGAAATTTAAAGCACTGGGCTTTTAAAAATATAGATAGGAGGGGTTTTAACAAAATAAATGAAATATTTTAAATATTTCTAAAAAATAAATTGAAATACTTTGGAACCGTATTTTATCGGATATTCAGCGTATTATTAGAAACAAATGCATGCAACAAAAATCAGTTATATTTTGTAGGTGTAGAGATCCTCCTTACATGTTTTAGTCCACATTTGTTCGTAATTTGGCTTCACACAATTTGTATTCTATCGGTAAAAAAAAACAACAATTTCCCGGTGACCTTAACCGTTCCAAGTGCAGGTAATGAAATACCTTGGACTAGGGCTTATCAATACATCTGTTTAAAACAAGGGTCAAAAGTCAAAGATCAGACAGTTTCAACGTTGCCTTGTATCATCATGTAACATTGAATAGAGAGTTGGCAACACATCTTCTCAAGCCACAGTCTGGCGTCCGCATTAACCGGTAACTCTCTCCAGCATAGAAGAGGATGAGGATGGTACATTTTGTCCATGGTATGCCAGGACGTGGGCAACAATACATAAATCCAGTTAAGGCCAAGTTAAATATAACGTCACCATTGGTTGAGAAATGAAATCACGAATTGCAGAAGGCTATCATTCCTCTCTTTATCATCGACTATCAATCATTAGTTTTTATCACGTTCACAAATGTTGCTTATCCTATAAATTTTTCAACAGATGGGAACCGTTTTCTGCCAAAAGGAACTGTTCATTTTGAACTTTTATACGACAATTTAATAGAGCCAGGATAGAATCGTGACAAGGTCTATCAAAAAATGAAACCAGAAGTATAAATAGTAAATACTTTGTCGTCTGTAATTTGAAATAAATTAAGGAAAAATGTCTTTCAAATTTGACAATGATGTGCATACTTTCACTCTGACACAGTTAATGAAGCTCATAAGAGCTTCATTTAAAATGTACGTGTATCTGGATTAAAAATATCATGAGATAATACCTCATAAACTTATACAAGAGGCCCACGGGCCTTATAGGTCAACTGAGTATCATGTAACAACTTTCCAACAATTGAATTTGGTTCGTGTTTTAAACCAGAGGCCATGAAATTCACAATTTTGAAAGAGGCACCATTGCTTATCATAATTATAGCATTTAGCATGCTTACTCTAGTTACTTAGTAATACCCAGAGGTAGATCAGAGTAACAAAGAGAAAATGCATTTCAACTTTATAACCAGTTGTGTACCCAACAACACAGGAACCACTGATCCTAGGGCCACATATTTCAAAATTTTCGAAATTTTATCATAAATTTTATTACATCATGAATGGTTGATTAATACCAAAGGGCAGATTTCAAACCATTAATGTATTTTCAGACTATGTAACCCCCCTCCCCGATGACCCTGACCCAGGGGACATGAAATTAACCAATAATCATTTTGCTATATGCACCTTTCTTCATCATAAATAATACATAATACCTAGGAGCAATGGAAAATATTTTCTAAGAATTCATGCATTTTCACTACCGTGGTATATTATCATGAGCCCTGCACTAACACCAGAACCCCTGACACAGGGGCCATGAAATTGACAATTTTGGAAGAAGAATCCTTCCTAAACATAACTACTAGTATGTACATAGTTCATTGGTTTAATACCCAACAGCAGAGAAGAAGATTTTTAAAGAGTCAATGTATTTTCACTAAATAATCAACAGAGCCCTGCCCTAACACTACAACCCCCAACCCAGGGGCCACAAAATTCATAATTTTGGAAGAAGCACTCTTCCTCATCATATCTATATACTTAGTTAGTTTGTTTAATACCCAGGAGCAAAGAAGAAGATTTTTAAATAATTACATCTGTAAATAAATGTATTTCCACTATATAATCAAAAGAGCCCTCCCCCCCCTTTTACATCATAACCCCTGACCCAGGGTCCATGAATTTCACAAATTTGGTTGAGGCACTCTTGCTCATTATAACTATAATACTAAGTTAGTTTATTTAATACCCAGGAGCAGAGGAGAAGATTTTTTGAAGAATTAATGCATTTTCACTGTATAATCAATAGAGCCCCACCCTAACACCAGAACCCCTGGTGTTAGGGCCATAAAATTCACAATTTTCAAAGATGCGCTCTTGTTAATCATAACTATGTACTTAGTTAGTTTGTTTAATATCAAGGAGCAGAGAAGGAGATTTTCAAAGAATTAATGAATATTCACTATACAATATCGTATAAGTGGAAATTTTAGCGAGACGCAAATTTTGCGGTTTGTCTTAAAAATGGGTATTTTATACTAAGCGAGAAGTAATTTTAGCGATAATAATAAACTCACTAAAGAAGCTATTACAGCTAAAACGCAATGTATTTTTAGCGATATTCAATTTTAGCAATCTCCGCACCCTCCCTAATAATGCCAAAAATAAATACTCCTAAAAATTCTACTTATAGGGTATAAAGAGCACCGCCCTAACACCAGGCTAAGAACCCCTGACCCAGGGGCCATGAAATTCACAATTTTCAAAGAGGCACTCTTGCACTCTCTACCCAGAGTTATCGTTCCACTTATACATATAAGTGTTGTAGAGAAGCGAACGACAACTCTGGGTAGAGATTGGCACTCTTGGTCATCATAACTATGGATTTGGCTAGTTTGTTTAATACCCAGGAGCAGAGGAGAAGATTTTCAAAGAAATAATGCACTTTTACTACACTAAAAGGAAAAAGGAACCCTAAAGCCAGAACCCCTGACCCAGGGGCCCTGAAATTCACAAACTGGGAAGAGGCATCTTTTCTCATCATAACTAGTTTATTGATTTAATACCCAGGAGCAGAGGATAGGCTTTTTAAAGAATTAATGTATATTTACTATATAATCAATAAAGCCCCACCCTAACACCAGAACCCCTGACCCAGGGGCCATGAAATTCACAATTTTGGAAGAGACATTCTTTCTCATTATAAATTTGAACTTGGTTAGTTTATTTAATACCCAGGAGCAGAGAAGAAGATTTTCAAAGAATTTATGCAATTTCACTATATAATCAATAGATCTCCGCACTAACACCAGAACCCCTGACCCAGGGGCCATGAATTTCACAATTTTGAAGGGACATTCTGGCTCATGATAACTTTGTACTTGTTTAGTGTATTTAATACCCAGGAGAAGAGGAGGAGATTTTCAAAGAATTTATGCAATTTCACTATATAATCAATAGAGCCCCGCTCTAGCACTAGAACCCCTGACCCAGGGGCCATGAAATTTACAATTTTGGAAAAGGCAGCCTTATTCAACATAACTATGTACTTGGTTTGTTTATTTAATGCCCAGGAGCAGAGAAGTATATTTTTAAAGAAATAATGCATTTTCACTATATAATCTATTTACCCCCACCCTAGCACTAGAACCTGACCCTGGCACCATGAATTTCACAATTTACCGTAGAGGACACAATGCTGATTTCAATCATGCCAACAGTATGATTGCTTGATGTCCAGGAGTAAAGAAGATTTCGAAAGATTGCAATAATTTTAGTGGTTTTAGTCCCATTCCTAGGGCCCCAGGGGGGCAGGGACCATGAAATTCACAATTTTTGTTCCCCTTCACTCGTAGATGCTTTGTGCCAAATTTGGTTGAAATTGGTTGAGCGGTTGCAGAGAAGAAGCTGAAAATGTTCAAATGATAACACATGCTGCACAACGACGGACGAAAACAGCAATAGGTCACCTGAGTTTACTCAGGTGACCTAATAAAAAGTTTTGCTTTTTAATGAAAGCACAATTCATTGGGATTTTCTCTGCATTATATTATACTTATCCCAACAAAGAAGGGCCATTGTAAGTTGCCTGCACTAATCCAATGAAGTTGACCAAGGATGGAGGGAGCTTATTCAGGGTTACTGTCATTTGTCTGAGCTTCTTGAGGTAGTGAGCTGAGATGTTAAATTAGTCATTAAATCAAAAATGAAAGTGTATTCTGATTGTATTACTTTTATCAGTAGAATTCATTGATTTGACAAAAAATGTAACATTTGTAAATAATTCCAAGGGGAAAATAATTCATGATTTATATATATATAATTATGTATGATTTTATATACTGTAGACATACTTTTTTCCATGAGGTCATAATTCCCCGGAATCTCTGTTTCCTTTTAATCCGCGGGTAGAAAATTAAGAGGATTTCCTAGATTCTCACTATATACCTTACATGTATATTGAGTCCAATGGGACAAATTTCTGTGGAAAGTTTGTGACCACGTACATAGCGTAAATTAATACCACGTGGAAGAGAGTACTTCTACAGTATACAAATAATTATATAAAAATGTTATTATATACACATGAAAGACATATTTTGCTAATTTTAAACACTCACAATTAGTTGGACACAATCATCATTACAGTACTAAAATTTTGGATTATATATACACTGTGTGCATTAGCCATATACATGTTTATTAAAAAAAAATCACCATATTCATATGTACAACACATATTTCATAGACAGAATATATTTTACCCCTTGACAACAAATTGATCACACAACAATCCAATACATTAGCCTTGATCCTTTCAAATAGTAATTAATTACAACTTACCAGTAGCAAATTGTAGATTATTGTACCACTGAAAATATAGTTTTTCAGTTTGGTAAAATAAAAATTAGGTATAATTTAAAAATTAAATTATGCATGTAATAGCACATATTCTGTTAATAGGATAAAATGAATGGAACCATTTTTCATCTACAAATAACATCCCAAATACCTGTTACATGTAAATACTGGAAATGAAAATAGCTTTATACTAGAATGTATAACAGTAAAATTATAGGTATGTTCTGGCTAATGCAAGCTTTCCCTTACAACACTGTAGCTAAAAATAAGAGCACTGATGATTTTATAAATGTACAAGCACACTTAAACTGCTTAGAAGGTTTCTCCATGATTGAGGAACAATCTAGCAACACAAGGGCAAATTTTAGTGTTGTAAGGACATTCCTGGATTGGACAGAGTTTTAGGTGTAAACACTCTTAATATCCCATCCCAAGAGCAGTCGGCCATTTCTCCAGGCTTGAAGAGATTAAAATCCAGTCCGTACACAAACTCTGTGTGGTGCTCCAATGTTTCCACTGCCATATTTATTGTGAAGTCCCATAACCTTATGTAATAAATCAATACTCTCATTACCAATATTTCAAATATAATATTTTTATTACAGGAATTAAACATTTTCATTTGAAAATTTACTGTATTTGAATTGGAGTGTGAAATCCCATAAAACTGAATTTGAGGTATCCAAAAGCATCGAATTACATGTATCTTGAGTGCTAGCCAATCACATAATGGATTTTTTTTTACCTGAGATATTAACTACCTATACTCACCTTGTTGTGAAATCATACGATACAGAAGCTAGGATATTCCGTTGAAAGGCTGAAGTCTGTGAAGGAAAACAATATAGACTGTAAGTTTATAGATATAATTATATACACTGTGTAAGTTTATTAAATTTAATATACACTGTGTAAGTGTATGGCCACATTTGCAAAGAACAGTGTGAAGGTAATGTAATACAATGCACACATGAAGAATTAATTTAGGGAGGTTTTAAAGTGTGGTTAACAACACTAATTAAACCACATTATCAACTTTAGTTCTAAGTAAACACACTCTCCATTCAAACTACAAGTACACTGCATTGACTCTTTTAATGCTTAGTTTTAAAGCTGGAAAATTTATTTCTATATATTTGACCTTGATTCTCCTGACAGCCAGAGTGTGACCCCTCATGTCACAGATAGGGGACTGGAGGTTCCTTATGTCCCAACCCCTGACAGCTCCATCCACTCCCCCAGTAAACAACAGGTTCTACAATAGATAAAGGATAAGTAGCTACAAAATAATGTCTTAAACAGGACAGAATGCATGTACGTGATTGTAAATTTATTTATGAGAAATTCCAAGTTGAATAAATTGAAATTGAAAATAATAATTGTAATAAAAACAAGAGGCCCAGGGGCCACAGCGCTCACCTGAGCACATCGGGCTTGAATTTACTCCCCCCCCCCTCCAGGCATTCATCATATGAACAAACTAGAATCTACACTACCTGAGAATGATTCCATATAAATATCACTAATCATAGCTTTGAAGTACTTGAAAAGAAGATTTTAAAAGGTTTCCCTATATATCCCTATGTAAAACTTGGGTCAGCCATTTTGGCCCCACCCTAGCCCCGGGGGTCATGATTTGAACAAACTTGAATCTACACTACCTGAGGATGATTCCACCTGAGTTTCATCTTTCCTGGCCATGTGGTTCTTGAGAAGAAGATTTTTAAAGATATTTCCTATATATTCCTATGTAAAACTTGGGTCGGCCATTTTGGCCCCATCCTACCCCCGGGGGTCATGATTTGAACAAACTTGAATCTACACTACCAGAGGATGATTCCGTAAAGTTATCACTAATCATGGCTTTGAAGTACTTGAAAAGAAGATTTTAAAAGTTTTCCCTATATATTCCTATGTAAAAATGTGATCGGCCATTTTGGCCCCACCCTTGCCCTGGGGGTCATGATTTGAAAAACTTGAATCTACACTACCTGAGAATGATTCCACATGAGTTTCATCTTTCCTGGCCCAGTGGTTCTGGAGAAGAAGATTTTTAAAGATTTTCCCTATATATTCCTATGTAAAATTTTGATCGGCCATTTTGGCCCCACCCTACCCCCGGGGGTCATGATTTAAACAAACTTGAATCTACACTACCTGAGGATGATTCCACATGAGTTTCATCTTTCCTGGCCCAGTGGTTCTTGAGAAGAAGATTTTTAAAGATTTTCCCTATATATTCCTATGTAAAACTTTGATCGGCCATTTTGGCCCCACCCTACCCCCGGGGGTCATGATTTAAACAAACTTGAATCTACACTACCTGAGGATGATTCCACATGAGTTTCATCTTTCCTGGCCCGGTGGTTCTTGAGAAGAAGATTTTTAAAGATTTTCCCTATATATTCCTATGTAAAACTTTGATCGGCCATTTTGGCCCCACCCTACCCCCGGGGGTCATGATTTGAACAAACTTGAATCTACACTACCTGAGGATGATTCCACATGAGTTTCATCTTTCCTGGCCCTGTTGTTCTGGAGAAGAAGATTTTTAAAGATTTTTCCAATATATTCCTATGTATAACTTGGGTCGGCCATTTTGGCCCCACCCTAGCCCCGGGGGTCATGATTTAAACAAACTTGAATCTACACTACCTGAGGATGATCCCACATGAGTTTCATCTTTACTGGCCATGTGGTTCTTGAGAAGAAGATTTTTAAAGATTTTCCCTATATATTCCTATGTAAAACTTTGATCGGCCATTTTGGCCCCACCCTACCCCCGGGGGTCATGATTTTAACAAACTTGAATCTACACTACCTGAGGATGATTCCACATGAGTTTCATCTTTCCTGGCCCAGTGGTTCTTGAGAAGAAGATTTTTAAAGATTTTCCCTATATATTCCTATGTAAAACTTTGATCGGCCATTTTGGCCCCACCCTTGCCCTGGGGGTCATGATTTAAACAAACTTGAATCTATACTACCTGAGGATGATTCCACATGAGTTTCATCTTTCCTGGCCCAGTGGTTCTTGAGAAGAAGATTTTTAAAGATTTTTCCTATATATTCCTATGTAAAACTTTGATCGGCCATTTTGGCCCCACCCTACCCCCGGGGGTCATGATTTGAACAAATTAAAAACTCCACTACCTGAGGATGATTCCACATGAGTTTCATCTTTCCTGGCCATGTGGTTCTTGAGAAGAAGATTTTTAAAGATTTTCCCTATATATTCCTATGTAAAACTTTGATCGGCCATTTTGGCCCCATCCTACCCCCAGGGGTCATGATTTGAACAAACTTGAATCTACACTACCTGAGGATGATTCCACATGAGTTTCATCTTTCCTTGCTAAGTGGTTCTTGAGAAGAAGATTTTTTAAAAATGCCATTAATTTTTCCCTAATTCATAATTATCTCCCCTTGGAAAAGGGCCTGGCCCTTCATTTGAACAAACTTGAATCCCCTTCACCCAAGGATACTTTGTACCAAGTTTGGTTGAAATTGGCCCAGTGGTTCTTGAGAAGAAGATGAAAATGTGAAAAGTTTACGACGACAACAACGACAACAACGACAACGACAACGACAGACAACGGACAAATTTTGATCAGAAAAGCTCACTTGAGCCTTCGGCTCAGGTGAGCTAAAAAGACAATATAGAAATTTACCTGGTCATATTTTGACCAATCACAGGTGAGAATTTCTGAGTTGTGGGCAGGTATCACAGTCTGGGACATTTCTGGTCTCCTTATATCCCAAACTCTGACTGTGTGGTCCCCTGTGTCAAATAAAATTACTATTATGTAAAACTTAATTATCATGTTCCTTTCTAAAACTAAACACAAACATGACCAATGGTATTAAAATGTTCAACTCTTCCAGTTACAGCGAATCGTTACCAGTAAGAACTTCGCTAAGCATCCCCTAAAAATTGTTCTTTTTGTAAATTTTCTTTATCCATCTTCACACTAAAAATGTTTCACTGTAGCTGCTTGAGAGTGAAAACATTAAAAAGTTCATAACTATATTTTTAATTCTTACTCTAGAAGAAAAATAAACAAAAATTTTAATAGTAATGCAGAAAATCTGTATGCTTGGGCAAATATTATTACATGAATTCCAAATTTCCTTGATCAGAACAAGCAGTGTGGAGTGAGGTATGAAATGCAGACCTGAAGCAGATGCAAAGCATCCTGGGATACTGGGAGACCACCGGACGCTGTATACAATGGCTTCATGTCCACTTAATGTGGTGAGAGAGTTCCCCCGGGACATATCCCACTGTAAAAATCAGATACATATACATTGATAAGCATTAATATATACAGGATAGTTTAGTTTACAAATGAGGAAAAATAGAACTGGACAGATCGAGATAAAGATTTCTGATCAATTGTTAGACACTGTTGAAATCATGGAAACTATAGTTGCTTTGTTGACAATTTCAGTTGTTACTCTTTTTACTTTAAAATGTTGACAGATAGATATTTATCAGAACCAGATAATTCACATTTACAATGTCAGGGCTTCCAATATGGGGTGATGCCTTGGTAGCCATTTTTCAACCTTTCAATGAAAGGAAATTACTGCTTCAGATTTCTCAATTCAAAATTATTGAGAGCCCTGCATGTTACTTAACTTATACTTACCAATTTAATACTTTTGTCCCATGATCCACTGAGGAAATAATGCTCCTGTCTGGCCTGGCTCCAGTGAACTGAATTCACCTGTAAAGACAGAAAAACAAGTGATTTTATTCAAGGACAGATCATACAAAAAAAAAATTCATCAAAAATTGAAAAAAAATATCAACAAAGCTAAATCTCCATTTACAGTAAAACTCGGTTATAACGAAGTCACGGGGTCCTATGAATTTACTTCAATATATCCATAATTCGTTATATCTATATAAGGAATACGTTAAATTTATATAGCTGGAAACCCAAAATAACTTCGATATAACCGTAAATTCACTATATCCGTGTTCGTACTAAACGAGTTTTGCTGTATATTATTAAAATGAATAAGCTGCATTTTTCATTAAAGATTCAAAACGAATAAGTTAATTTAAACACACAGATTTTTTATTTTTCATTCAGAGATTCAAAATAACAGGATTTTAAGTGACGAAAGGATTGTATAGATTAATAAAGATCTGGTTGCTTAAAGGTTAAATTTTTAACATCATACAAAATTTTCATATTCTTATTTTGATAATACATTTATTATATTTTAGAAATTTATTAGTCACATATCACTTACAACTGAATACATGTAGGTAAAAATATATATTCATGTACCAATCCAGACATATATAATTTGTTTGTACGGTAAATCTCATTTAGTACGAACACGGATATTGCAAATTCACGGATATTAGCGAAGTTACGAATATAGCAAAGTAATTTCATAGGTTTTAGTGACTTCGTTATAACAGAGATTTACTATATTAATATATCTTTTCTTTTAAAATATATATTGAAACAGTACTTAAGCAATAAATAAACATGAACTTTCTTAGCAATCATAATCATTACACTTGTAAGAGAAGTTTTGAAGATGTTACCATGTAATCAAGAAATATTTTACCTCCTTTACATGTTCTTTGAATGCCTTGATGGGACCCTGAATAAAAATGTGAAATTTAAATTGCATTTCAGTTTGTGTATAATTGTACCACATTATCGATAATAATGTATAGCCTCAAACAACCTTTTTCTTTTAACTTCAGAATCGGTGGTTTTGACCACATCTGATCGAAGATAGTCATGCAATAAACATGATAAAATTTTCTTTTTAAACTTCATTTACATAATGTGTTCCTGGTCTATTTCTTGCATTTTTTAATATATGAATCATTTGTATGGTTGTTTATAGATGTGTTGCTAATTAATTCAGAGACCATGAATATATATTTTCCTGCAGTCTGCATGCATGCACATGAATACAGGAGGCAATATGACACCTTGGCAATATATTTAATTACACTGTACTCAATTACCCTTCTCTGATGTATGTCCCACACAACAACACTACCATCACCTGCTCCAGTTACTAAAACATTTTCATTGTTTTCTGCCCATGTAACATCAAATAGACCATCGTTCCATTCAAATACGGTTTGAGGAACCAATCCACCAGGTCCAGCCTCAAGAATATATAGTGTCCCTGATCCTACACTCAAATAAAAATAATCTAAACTGTCATATATAGACAACTTTCACATTTACAAAAGTTATTCCCCTTTGCAGGGTCTGTATGAATATGTTCATTATGTTTTTCATGCTGCCCCTAGCTGCAGAACTGTAGCTCTCCAAAAAAAAAAAAAAACATTGATAGACCGGAGAGCTACAGTGCCACCCATTGAAAAAACTGTATATTTATTGCGCACAAAAAAGTGCACTGTTTTTGGATTTATTTCTCCATGTTTTTAAAACTGTCATTTCATAAAATTATTAACCGTGTTTTCCTAGCATATTCTTTCAGTGTTTCCACAACAAAACTTTCCTTATAATTGTTTTTACAAGCCCTACTGGTCCTGAAATAAAGATAATCGAAAATTTCGCCTATTTATACTGCCATTTTGGTTTGTAAGATAACTCACTCCAACGCGCTTCGTACAGATGTAAACTACAAAATTAATTAATAGAGGAGTAAGGACTTTATTGAAATCTAGCTTTTTTGCAATTGAGGAAAGAATTTGGAAGAATTAATCCAGAAACAGCACACTTTTTGTGCGCAATAAATATACAGTTTTTTCAATGGGTGGCACTTTTGCTCTCCAGTCTATCAATATATATTTTTCAGAGAGCTACAGTTCTGCAGCTATGTTGCCCCATACTCTGGCAATACAGGTACAGATCAAAATTGTCCGATAACATTTGAAGATAAAAAACATTAACATGTAGCTTACAAAGGACAAATGGGAAATGAGAGTCACGCCGACAACGGGAGATAAGTCTTAGGAATGTGAAATTCGTCTATTGATTGATTGATTGATTGTATACTGTTTAACGTCCCTCTCCAGAATATTTCACTGATATGGAAACGTCACCATTGCCGGTGAAGAGCTGCAAATTTAGGCCTATGCTTGGCACTTACGGCCTTTGAGCAGGAAGGGATCTTTATCGAGCCACACCTGCTGTGACACGGGGCCACGGTTTATACGGTCTCATCCGAAGGACCGCCCCATTTCGTCACCTTTTACGACAAGCAAGGGGGTACTGAGAACCTATTCTAACCCGGATCCCCACGGGGCGAAATTCGTCTATTGAATATTCCCTCTACAAGATCATTTCATCCCCCCTTCCGACAAAAAAAGAGAGAAAAATCACTGTACCTGCTATTCCATAATACTGTGAGGTAGCGCACGCTAATTTTGATGCAAAAAACGGCGAAAATTCGATAGAATAACCATGTCGACCTTTCGTGTGTAAGGAAAGGTTCATGTTACATTTTTCTAGTTTCGATTTTGTGACCTTTGATCTTTACTGAAAATTGAATTTTGTGACATTACTATAAAATATAAACACATAGTTATGAAACGATTTAGTATCAAAAAACAAATATTTTCTTTTTTGTGGTTAGTATAATCAATTATTTGTGTCCACATTACTTTCTTGATCATCTCGTCTGAATTTAAAAAATTACGACAACGGGAAATTGAATGTGTCATGTACCCGCCATTTTAAAAGATTTTATGCCAAACGTTTCGACGTTCAAAGGGCTGTTTCAGGATGGCAACAGAAGTTTTGAACTTTTTACCATCAGAGGTTGCAAGATTAGTGTTAGGTAATATTTCTTCATTTTAAATATAGCCATTTTTAAAGTCATTCTCACTTAATATGGCTTTCGCAAGTACTGTTTTGTGTACGTTAGTTATTATACGGAGGCCCAGTATTTTCTGTAATTTAATAAACAGGTTTGCCAAATTATAAAAACTATGTACATGTACTAGAAGATTGGTAGTTTTAAAATATGCAAAGCAAAATTTCCACACTCCGTTATTTAAACGTATACACCACGTTTAAAGATCCGTTTTTTCCGGAAATTGCTATTTTTTCCACTTTTTTCAACAGATATTTCTAAAATTGACATACTGCACATTCCTCGAGCAAAATTAAAGACATATATTTCAAAACATTTTGATGAAAGACGTATGAAAACAGGGATAAGATTTTGCTCGAGGAATGTGCAGTATGTTTATTTTGACTTTATAATATTACTATTTCCGGTGGCGGATTGAAAGTTCATTGAGAGGTGTAATTTTATTTATGTGAAATTATGTTTCCATAATTCATTAAAAAAATGTTAATAAAGAAATACTTCATGCATCGGCAATATATTTTTTTTTCTATGTAAGTCTATTTGTCAAAAAAATAGCATACAAACTGGAAAATATGCAAGGATAATAAGGCAGATGACGATGGCCCTGTAATGTGTAGGCCTAACTTGCATCTGACAAATGTTTCCGATAAGGATAAAGAGCCAAAGAAAACGCTAAATAAAAAAAGATCAATTGAATAATCGTATTAATTAGCACAGAAGAAGAAAACGGGCTTCTTTTTTATGCCAACGGTATAATTTTATTTTGGAAATGAGAGAGTTCAAAGCTACCATCAGCAGATGTGAATAAATTACGTAATAACGCAAAGATGACGTCACAATAGATCTCGTTTGAATTTCTTATAATTTATTTTTTTTCAAAACACTAGCCTATATAAAACAAAATAATTCTTAGTAAAATCTGTTCATATTTATCAATATTCCAAGGCCATACATGGTTGCATTCTGATATAAACGCACATGTATACGTACATATATACGGCACCGACATACGGATAGTAGGCCTATACGGATACATAATATATCCTTCCAGCGGCCAGACTGAAAATATAAAAAACGATACTTGAAAATGTCTATATTTAATTTCACGCTCTATATTTGTTGCTTATTGTGCCATCTCGATAAACTTTTGAATGCACCAGTCTATATTTTAAGAGATGTTTATATCCCACGATGAATTAACGAAAAAGGCCTATATTTCACCTGGTAAAAATGATTGTAATTAATTTTCTGTCAGGGATCCCGAAACATCAAAAGACGACGGAGTTAGGAAGCGACGTAAGTTAACAAGAAAATTCAAACACTTTTTTTTGGGGGGGGGGGGGGGGGTTGGATGAGAGGGATTCGATGAAATTATTGTAAAAAAAAATGGGGGGGGGTCATTTTTATCAGTTCCTTGCAAAGTAAAAAATGGTAAGCGTGGCGGCCCTTATTGATATATTGCCACTCCTGATCAGTCCCAATTTTCATCATTTTTTTTTTGTGTCTGGGGAAAAGAGTTGTAACACATTTCCGACTCACTGCTCCCTTTAATATAAAAAAGTAAATGTTTAATAAACTTAGTTATTATTAACCCGTATCCATTAAGAAAGTTTTCATCATCATCTTGTAAAGGTATATTTTCATGTTTACATTCATTGAAATAAGTGCTGTGAAAAAATGTTAGATTTAGATGCAGTGTTCGCAAATAGCATATTCATTAAATCCTGAGAATCCTTGTTTTAAAGTCATAAATGGCGTACAGACAACATAAAATTAAAAAGATCTTTCTATTTTTTGTAGCTTTAAATAAAGATCTGAATTCCTGTAATTTACACAATAATATAAATCAATCAGGTTTCATAGATATTCGAGATTTAAAACAATAATACATGTATATAAACATTCATTTCCGGATCGGATAAAAAATATAAGATGCAGTTTAACGTCAATTTAACCCACAGAAACTTGGGAATATCAAAGTTCAAATTCATGAAAAAAATTAATTTGCACGCAGATAGCAAGTATCATCTTAATCTACACTTAATCGCGTATTTTTTTTTTTTTTTAGCTCAGATATCCTTCATATTGTTTAAAAATTTAGTTTGAATTTACATCCTCAATTAAATCAAATTAAAATGACAACTTATGTTTCAAATCAGAATTATACAAAAAAGAGATTTATTTACAAGTGTTATATCACTCGGAAGAATGTATATCCCGCATTTTAATAATAAAGCACTAATGATATATCGATGTTTAACCTCTTGCGAATTTTTCGTGCGAAGACCGCCCTTATTTGCCATCAAGGGAATCTGATCAAAATCAGATGTCGTTTTTGCTCCGAATTTCGAAGCATAACAAAGATCTGAAATAAAAATTAAACGCAAGTCGTTAAAAATACCAATTGCAAGATTAGATATACTTGCATTTTATAAACTTGTAGCTGCATGCAGATCTGTAGCTCTCCGAAAAATTATATATTGATAGACCGGAGAGCTACAGTGCCACCCATCGAAAAAACTGTATATCTATTGCGCAAAAAAAGTGCGCTCGGTTCTTGATTAATTCTTCCAAATTCTTACCTAAATTGCAAAAAAGGGAAGATTTCAAAAAATCCCCCTCTCCTCTATCAAGTTCTCTCGTAGTTGACATCTGAACGACGAATATTGGTCCGAATTATCTTTGAAACCAAAATGAAAGTATTACGTAATAAGCGAAATGTTCGATGATTACAATATCAGGGCCAGGAGGACTATTAACAACAATTATGAGGAATATTTTGTTGTGGAAAGAGTAAAAGAATATGCTAAGAACACACGGTTAGTAATATTTTGAGATTACAGTTTTAAAAACATGGAGAAATAAATCGACAACCGGGCGCACTTTTTGGTGCGCAATAAATATACAGTTTTTTCAATGGGTGGCACTGTAGCTCTCCGGTCTATCAATATATATTTTTCGGAGAGCTACAGATCTGCAGTTAATAAACATGATGACTCATAAGTGTGCAATTAAAGAATGTGCATAACGTGTGATTCAATAATGCTGAAATGTCAATGTCATATGTCATATAAATGGTGGATTAATGATTTCACACAACTTATCAGAGGGGGAATTTACAATGCTAATTATTAAACAAAAAAGACTCTTTTGAATGTTTTGCATACTTTTAAAGAGATCCATATAGGCGTCGGAACCGGGCGGGCCCCACTTTTTTTTCCCCCAAAGATAGACTTAGTAAAGACATCGGACACTGCTGCGTAGGTTAAGCCCCCTCCCCACTTTCCACAGACATGTTGTAGTACAGGCTTAAATAATTGGGGAAAGTGTTGGTGTTCGGAAAAAAAATTTGGTGCTGGAGTTCGAATCTAAATACCCCCCCCCCCACACACACACACACACACACCTCACAAACGAAATAAGATTTTCGTGTTTGAATATCCTGATGTTCTTTTTTTGTATATATAGTAAAAAAATGTTCTTGTATATATACATACATGTGTTTTCTCATAAAGATAGCCGTTTTCATTTAGAATCATCAAAATAATACACAAATAATGTCGTATATCTGTGGTGTATGTCCTCTTGTTTATTTTCTATTTACAAACTTATACTGTACACACACACACACACACACACACACACACACACACACACACACACACACACACACATCCTCCCTCACACACACAAAATCAAAGTGAATAAAAGAAAGATATATTGTTCTTTGGAACTTGAAGATATCACCGTGAGCAAAAAATTGGAATTATAGACTAATTCAAGCTATAAATGTTCCATTGACTTTCTTGATGAATAGTTTTCTCGCAAAAAGTAGCAAAATCAATGACCAACAATATTTCCAGTAAAGAAAATTAATTTTCATATTCAGCGAACTCGCTCCACATTTTAAGAGTAGTTCATAAATGGAACAGAATAGTAAGCTATAATTTTTTTTTCACTTCAAAATTATTTTCTTTTTTGGCGCTGTATCGGGATTAAAAAGTTGAAACGTTAAAACGTTGAAATTCGATAACGCCAAGTTGACGACGTCATAGCATCATAGCGTTATTTTCTTACGAAAACTACCTATTTTTGAAGAGGTCTCTTGAAGAAATGGTTTGAGATAATAACAAAAATTAAAATGACATAGGAAGTGGTCACTCTCGACATGTTTTTAGAACAATTTAATAAGATTTTGGGACTGGGCGGATTTTTGTTCATACCGTACTTTCTTCTTTGTTGCAAGCATCAGCTGTCTGGCTGAGTACAAAGCTTGAACTTTTAATTGTGTAAATTTTGCGTGTACTAAGTAAAGTAAAATTCTCTGTGTATTACAAAATAATTAAACTATTGCAAAAGATATTTGTTTCACTAGTTTAACATTTTAGTCGGATATTTTGGCATGAGTTTTGTTTTGAACATGTTGAACAATATGAATATGCATGATATATCCTGTTTGATATCACTATTGTCAATGATTGTGTTTCATATGTCAGTCACAACATATGGCCCATAAATTTGCTTTTTAGTCATAATCTGATCACATTCCTTTCATTTTTGTCTAACAGGACATGGCGAATATGATAGATTATTAGGCCTACTTTTTCAGTTTTAATTTACCCCTGTCTCTTAAAACCACACAAAACACAGGGTTTAAACATAACGCACGCCCACTCGCAAATTGCGAGTAAAATTTGGTGTAGGCTCATAAAATTTTTAACTTGGTCGCTCACATGGCGAATCAAAATTCTGTAGGGGGGCTGAATTCATTCCCAGTTCCCTTACTGAAAAACAGACATTTTACGCAGGGTTTTTTTATTTAAAACTACAGAAAAATGAAATAAATCACAGCAGCATGGTCCTATTGTTTGTAAATATCCTTCCTCTTTTTCATTTAAGGCCACACCAATTTAATATCTTGTTCGTCGTACATTTGATGATAGGGTTGGATACCGTTAAGGATGAAACGGTATGATACCATACCGGTATTTTTGAAACGATACGGTATTTTTAACGGTACGGTACTATACCTTGATGGATGAGAATCTGGGTTTATTTTAATAAGAAATGTGCTTTCAATTATCACCGCTTATAACCAAACTTTCAATGTTATAATCTAAAATGTGTTAAATATATTCTATTTCTATAATTCAACCTTTTATTAAATGATGAACAAAACAAATTAATCTGAACCTCAATAAAATAAAAAAAAATATAAGAAACACCGTTGTCTACTTCTCTGCTAAATGACAGCTGATCGCTTCATCCGGTCGCCATTTTGCTTGGTATCACTAAACGACGAAACATGAGAAATGGGGAGAGAAGACATCACAAATTCGCAACGTTTTCCCTTTTTAATTGACAATTTTTATCGGTTTCTATTAATAAAACTGAAACAAGATTAATGTAAATATTTTTTTAATACGTGTTGGTTTTTCTCGAATATCGGTTGTAGAAAGGAAGTATCTTACTTAGTACTGATTTTGTTAATTAGCCTACCCTTTCAATGCACAGAGAATCAAGTTTAGCGAGTCTGGAATCTTTTTCAAAAAAATAATTTTATTAAATCTATAACAATGTTTTAAAGATTATGAAATACCGTTATCAGTACCGGTATTAAATGAAACGGTATTTTACCGGTATTTTTTAAGTAACTATTCAGTACGGTACTGGTACCGTGTACCGGTGTCCAACCCTATTGATGAATAAAGTTCAAGCGGTTAAATAATATTATTAATTTATTGTAGACAAAATTTTTAGGCGTTACGTGAAAAAAAAAATGAGCGGAGAATTATATTTTTTCTGATTTGCAGAGTAAGTAGATTAAAAGTACGATAAATAGAGCGGAAATGGGACATAAAACAGCACAGAATTCCCATGGTGCGGGGATTTTGAATTAATATTATTTATATAATTTTGTTTAAATACGAGTGCGTGGGTCCGACGAACAAAATTTTTTATTGGTGTGGCCTAAAGTACTACATGATTTGTGAAATCCCTAAAATAATGGTCTTTTTTTCCTAATCCGAATTTCCTCCAACCCTCTGTAAATGGTTGATACTTGAGAGATATACAATAACTCCCAAATACTCATTCATATGAATACAGTCAGGGGTGGTACTGAAATCAGTCATTTTTGAAAATGATGGATAATGGTCATTTCTTCTAAGTATATAATGTACACAATTTTCTGATTTTTGTAAATATGACGTCTTTTCATCATATTTCCATTCTCAAGTCAATTTTCCCATCCCATTTACTACAGTAATTAGATATAGTACACTATCCTGCCATAGACCCTTGTGTAGAGAAACATCTTGACAAGTAATTGAAACCAAAATAATTTAGTGCGCCCTTTAAAACTAATGAGATAATTAAGTGCGCCCAGACCTAACAATTTGATAAAAAATGATGAAAAACAGTCATTTTTAATATCAGAGATAACTCTATTTCTAAAATAAATTTCAAAATAGAAATGACTGTTTTTCATCATTTTACTAAAAAAAGATGAATTTCCATCATTATTAAAAATCAATTTAATGACTGAAAATCATCATTTTTAAAAATGATGGATTTCAATCACACCCCTGACTGGAATAGTAAGTGTTTTCACTTATTTCAGATATGTTGTAGTTAAAATATTCAACCTAGAAAATCTTATTGTGTCATTGTCACTTCATCAGTTGAAGAAGCAAATACATGTACCAGGTATATATATGAAGGGGGCTACGTATACATGTATTACCAAGTAAAAAAGGATAGTAAAAGTGTTGATTGAATTCAATTTTATTTCCTTTGATTAAATATTTATATGACATTTGATTTTTATAAAGTAAGAACTCCAATTTTAAACAGATGTATTTATATGTGTATTTTATTTGTATCTACTTTTTGTCCCAGTATCTACAAAGCTTTTTAAAAAATCACAGAGACTGTGGGCTAACAAATTTAACAGTGGGAGCCCACATGGCTCATGGAAATTTCAGTTAAGTTTAAACCCTGAAACATTTGATACAACAAAAAACTGATGTCACATGACGTATGTAAGCTGCATTACCAAATAAATAAAGCGTGAACAGTTAGTGCTAGTTTTCATGAATGTAGAGTCTACTGTTTTTTTATGGCAATATCCATGAAATCAAAGTGATTTTATATTTTTGTTGAACTTTTATTGTTCCCACGAGAACAAAGTTTGCAGCAAGATGCAGATCTCAAAACATTATAGGAACACATGTAATTGCGGAAAAAAATTGTTTGGATCAATGTGCGAAGTCTGAATTCCCTCTTTGCCCTGTTGTTGCTTTAAGAGCTTGCTGTTACAAGCACTGCTCCCTATGCTTGCTATGAAACCCATTTTAGGATTACATATCGTTATAAAAATCTAACTGACATGTGTCTTGGACAAACTCTCACCACAGTTAGGATACATTCCATAAACTTGCAATGTAGCAAATGTGAGCATATCTGCTGGTCTCCTCTGATGTGATTTTGAAGAAAATAAAAGTATAGTTGCATACACTGAAAAAACAAAACAAAACAAAGAACTACTAAATAAATCGCAGCAATCCTCTTTTGAGGTTGTATTTGCTTTGAATTCCACTCTGAAAGAGGAGCATTCAACCAAGCACTGATAGATGATATTTTCAACAACAGAATTTACTAGGCTGGAGCTGCAAATGTGTAGTCAGTGTGTTTGTGTAAAGATGGACTGTGAATGTGTACATGATACATAAAATCTGTCCTAGACAGGGCTTGAAAAGCAGTCTTTTTCAAAATGAAGTAAGCTGGGGATGCAAATATTACCGGGTAATGGACAGATTTTTGATGGGTAGTATGATTAAGTATGCTATGATATGCATGCATACATCAATGAACAGATTTTTTATGGGTAGTGTGACGAAGGAATATTTGTTTTACTTTCAGGTTACTTGTCAGATGAGGGATATGTGAATTCTTACAAGTGCTTCATAAAAGAATGCCCACATCTTCAGGAGTATCTCACTTTAAAGAGGCGGGGTCAGAGTTATCCCCTACATGTCAATGGCTTGACCCTCAACCAAATGCTGCAGGAATATGCTCAGTATAAATTGACAGGTAAAAACACTTTAATATGCTCTGATCCCAAGTTGCAGACCATTAATGTATAATTCACGGTGAACATTTATTTGCTATTTTTTCTTGTAATGAAAATTTAAAAGCAAAGTATTGTTTCGGTAATTCATAAGATTTCTATATATATGATTGCACAGTATGTAATTTTGCACAGATACACAGAGAAGACAGACAATGGGGAATGCAGCTTTGTGGTCACAACTGGATGCTGTAGTGAGGACTTTGAAGGAACACACATCAAGTAAGCAAAATCGCAATGCTGAAGGCGTGACTCAAAGCACAAGAGTAAGACGCATGTTGATAGAGAAAAAACGCAGGCGAGAATCTGAGCGACGTCAGCGGAAACTAGATCTTTGTAGTAAGACCTCAGCCACCCAAGCCAATGAAAAGTTCACCGACTCAAGTGAAAAGTTAGAAGTGAGCATCACCGACAGTGAAATGTCATCAGAGGAGCCACCAGAGGCGGGGCATTGTGGAGTGTTGACTCCGCCCACTGATAGCGACACCAGAAAGGAGAGTGGTAGGGTCAGACAGTCAAAGGAAGAGACCAGTAGTAAGTTTGATATCTTAATGGTCATTAGATATGTATTGTTCTACCTTGAATTTTTCTCAAAGGTATAGTAATGATGCCTGAAGGAAATACAGAAAGTCTTTTGCTGTTCTGTTATTGTTATATAAAAAAGCATTTTGTGCTCGTAGTATTTAAAAAAAAAAAATTACTTTCATATACTTGTACATAACTAACAGATATAGTAATGAAAAATGTTCTACTGTTTTATAATATGTAAGATTATCTTGTTCTTTCAGGGAGATTTTTGATGGACACAGACAACAGAGAGACGGAGTTTATCTTACGTTCAGCTCCACCCTCTGTGTCCTCCCATCACAAAAACTCACTGCAGAGGTCCAACTCTGTGTCAGATTTATTAAGCAATTCAGCCCAAAAGCTGTACAAAATGAGAGGCGTCACAGATAGCAGGGTCAAAGAAATAGCATCCAATGACTCAGACTTGCAGAAAAACCCACAAGGAATGCTGAGCCAAAGTGTTCAGAATAATTCTGGTGCAATACAGCTTAATTCAGGTAAAAGTGAAACAGAAGTCAAAGAGAATGAGAATTTTAGGGAAGAAAACAAGATTAGGAACACTAGTATACAAGGCAGGGGAGAAAACTATGCTGATTCTACCAGTGAACAAAACCAAGTCGGTGAAAACATTCCAGATGATAATTCATCAAAGTCAAAAATGAAGTTGACAGCAGTGATGTCTAATTCTGTGATAAGTTTTCAGAGCAACAAAGAGGGTACAAAAGACATTCTAAACGTGCCCTGCAAACAGACTGAAAGTCAGACTGTGTCAGATGGTCTGGGCTTGTTAAGTCCCAAACCAGGCAATGTTGTAGAGGACCATGCTACCAACATAGAGGTGTTGGGGGGTGTGCTGCCAGGGTTACCTATTGTTGAGAGTTTACAGGCAAGTGTGGAGCAGCCCTCAACTTCAAAACACAAGGAGATGGATAATCAGAGTGACCAAGGAGTTGTCCCACAAACATCCTCTGAGGAGAATAGCCAGGAGTCGTCAGAATCTGGACAGCCTAAGACACCAGAGAGGGTGATCATTCCATTCCAGCAGGCTTTGAATTTGACTGAGAGGATGACCACGCCTTTTCAACAGGCTCTTAACCTGACCGAGGTAGGAAAAATTCCTAAGGCACCACATACACCTGTAAAACAGACTGACGAGACATCACAGGGGAACATAGACAAAACTCCACGAAGAAAGAGGTATTTCAACTCTCATTCAAAGATCTATTGTATTTAGGATTTTGAAATTGAAAAAGTACATTCATAAAGCAAGATTTTCTTTTGCAGAACAGTTTTTCTTGCAAAATACAGTTATTTGTTCAAAAGTTTGTTAACTTTAACTTTCAATTTCTACTTTGGAGTAAATTTATTTTGATGCACAAACATTGAGTCTATGATATATAAACAAATACTTATTCTTTTTGCACTATAGGCTACCAAAACAAAAGAAGAATCGAGGAAAAGGCAACTCAAGTTTAAATGACAGCAACAGAAGCAGAGGCGAAAATTCCCTTCTGGTAGAAAACATAACAGTACGTAATTTTTATGCCCCGCCATGAATATGGCCGGGGCATATAGTGTTTGTTATGTCCGTCTTCCGTCCTTCTGTCTAGCTGTTCTTCCGTCCTTCCGTCACACTTTGCGTTTAGCTCTGTTCAAAGCTAAGTTTCAAAGAAACTATTCAAGATATTTTCATCAAACTTCTTATGCTGATAGATATCGATGAGAGCTTGCATCAACATTTTTTGACCTTGACCTTTCCTTTGACCTTGACCTCACTTTTCTTAAATTAGTGTTAAGCTCAGTTTCAAGCATACCATTCAAGATGGTGTTACGTTGATACAAACTTGCACGGATGATGCATCTCAGGATGAACAATACCAGACTTGCTTCAGATGCTGGATCTGACCTACATTTTCCAGATGAGTGACCAGGTTAAAGTTTTTGGAGCAGGTCCATTCCTAAGGAACTACAAGCCCTACTTGGACCAAACTTGTATGGATGATGCATCTAAGGATGGACACTACCAGACTTGCTTCAGATGCTGGATCTGACCTACATTTTCCAGATGAGTGACCAGGTTAAAGTTTTTGGAGCAGGTCCATTCCTAAGGAACTATAAGCCCTACTTGGACCAAACTTGTATGGATGATGCATCTAGAGATGGACACTACCGGACTTGCTTCAGATGCTGGATCTGACCTATATTTTCATTCCCAAGTAACTATAAGCCCTGCCTGAACCAAACTTGCATGGATGATGCATCTAGGGATGGACACTACCAGACTTGCTTGGGATGCTGGATCTGACCTATATTTTCATTCCCAAGTAACTATAAGCCCTGCCTGAAACAAACTTGCATGGATGATGCAATTAGAGATGGACACTACCAGACTTGCTTGGGATGCTGGATCTGACCCATATTTTCATTCCCAAGTAACTATACGCCCTGCCTGAACCAAACTTGCATGGATGATGCATCTAGGGATGAACACTACCAGACTTGCTTCGGATGCTGGATCTGACTTACATTTTTATTCCCTACTAACTATAAGTCCTACCTGAACCAAACTTGCATGGATGATGCATTTAGGGATGGACACTACCAGACTTGCTTGGGATGCTGGATCTGACCTATATTTTCATTCCCAAGTAACTATAAGCCCTGCCTGAACCAAACTTGCATGAATGATGCATCTAGGGATGGACACTACCAGACTTGCTTGGGATGCTGGATCTGACCCATATTTTCATTCCCAAGTAACTATACGCCCTGCCTGAACCAAACTTGCATGGATGATGCATCTAGGGATGAACACTACCAGACTTGCTTCGGATGCTGGATCTGACTTACATTTTTATTCCCTACTAACTATAAGTCCTACCTGAACCAAACTTGCATGGATGATGCATCTAGGGATGGACACTACCAGACTTGCTTGGGATGCTGGATCTGACCTATATTTTCATTCCCAAGTAACTATAAGCCCTGCCTGAACCAAACTTGCATGAATGATGCATCTAGGGATGGACACTACCAGACTTGCTTGGGATGCTGGATCTGACCCATATTTTCATTCCCAAGTAACTATACGCCCTGCCTGAACCAAACTTGCATGGATGATGCATCTAGGGATGAACACTACCAGACTTGCTTCGGATGCTGGATCTGACTTACATTTTTATTCCCTACTAACTATAAGTCCTACCTGAACCAAACTTGCATGGATGATACATCTAGGGACCTCACTTTAATGAAATTAGTGTCAAACTTCATATGCTGATACATACTAATGTAAGCAATTCAGCTGCATCACTATTCAAGATATTCTGATCAAATTTTATACACATACAAATTTTCATGTTGCTTTACTAATATATCCTTGGCGGGGCATTCATGTCCTATGGACATATTTCTAGTTAACGGTATGTCATTGTCATATCAAAATTGCATCCAAATCATATCTTTTTGCAATATAAAGTCTTGAATCATCAAACCTTATCATTGATTTATGTTCAGACTTGGAGTATCATGGTATTAACATAACTATGAGAATTTTAAACCATATAATCTGTAATAGTGGAAATTTTGATTATACTTTCAGTTGTTCTTCAATGAGTTGATAAACAACTCCTTACTTCATGAGCGCCTAGCAGCAAATATAAACAAAACACTAGGACTGGAAACGGGAGAAAGACGCACGAGGAAAAAGTCTGAAAAATCACAAAATGTCCCTGCTGGTCCAAAATCAGACAAACCAGAAAAACCAGAGCTAGCACCTGCACCAGGGGAGTCAGAACCGGATATAGCACCGGGTGTAGATCTGCAGGAGGGACTAAATGTACTGCTGGATGATATCCTCAATATGAATGTAAGATGGAAAAATTTTACTTGATTTTGGTTTGGGTACTATTATATGCATTTCTAATTCAACTTCAAGTAGCTGCTATATTGTTAAAAGAGATTTAGTAAGATCTGCAAGCAGAAAAGAAAAAAACGAGTAGGTACGGGTAGTTATTTTTAGCTCACCTGAGCCGAAGGCTCAAGTGAGCTTTTCTGATCACATTTTGTCCGTCGTCCGTCCGTCTGTCTAGCTGTCCGTCTGTAAACTTTTCACATTTTCGACTTCTTCTCAAGAACCACTGGGCCAATTTTGACCAAACTTGGTACAAAGCATCCTTGGGTAAAGGGGAATTTAAATTGTTAAAATGAAGGGACATATCCCCTCGCAAGGGGAGATAATCAAGAAAAGACAAAAATAGGGTGGGGTCATTAAAAAATCTTCTTCTCAAGAACCACTGGGCCAGAAAAGCTGAAACTTATGTGGAAGCATCCTGGGGTAGTGTAGATTCTAAATTGTTCAAATCATGACCCCCGGGGGAAGGGCGGGGCCACAATGGGGAATCAAAGTTTTATATAGAAATATATAGGAAAAATCTTTGAAAATCTTCTTCTCAAGAACCACTGGGCCAGAAAAGCTGAAACTTATGTGGAAGCATCCTGGTATAGTGTAGATTCTAAATTGTTCAAATAAAGACCCCCGGGGGATGGGTGGGGCCACAATGGGGAATCAAAGTTTTACATAGAAATATATAGGAAAAATCTTTGAAAATCTTCTTCTCAAGAACCACTGGGCCAGAAAAGCTGAAACTTATATGGAAGCATCCTGATATAATGTAGATTCTAAATTGTTCAAATCATGACCCCCGGGGGAAGGGCGGGGCCACAATGCAGTGTGCGCCAAAAGGACTAGCCCTATGCCCGAACACTAGTAAAAATTCGATCGGGCTAGTAGAATGTAGGTCAGCACTAGCCCTATCGGTCTAGTGAAAAGTTGCATGCATTTTACGTTTATTTGTTGATAAATCTTAAAAAGTAATAAAATAAGTATAAGAATTCTTATTGTTTCCTTTCTTTTTACATGTGTGTGGGTTTCTTTTGTTTAAGCGTGTTGAGAACTTTCCGCAATCGGTCTTCTCTGTACAGTTTGGGTTTATAAAATACACTTCAGCATTTACTTCCGGTTATGGCTGCGTTATGTCTATCAATATGAATTTGGACTGGTTTAAGCAAGACAACAAATTCATGTTGTAAAGTATGTGGGCTAGCAAAATCTGATTCGGGCTAGTAATTGTTCTTCATTACTAGGCCGATTGGGCTAGTGCTGAAAAAAGTTTTTCGCGCACACTGCAATGGGGAATCAAAGTTTTACATAGAAATATATAGGAAAAATCTTTGAAAATCTTCTTCTCAAGAACCACTGGGCCAGAAAAGCTGAAACTTATGTGGAAGCATCCTGATATAATGTAGATTCTAAATTGTTCAAATAATGACCCCCGAGGGATGGGTGGGGCCATAATGGGGAATCAAAGTTTTATATAGAAATATATAGGAAAAATCTTTGAAAATCTTCTTCTCAAGAACCACTGGGCCAGAAAAGCTGAAACTTATGTCGAAGCATCCTGGTATTGTGTAGATATTACATTGTATAAATCATGACCCCCGGGGGAAGGGCGGGGCCACAATGGGGAATCAAAGTTTTACATAGAAATATATAGGAAAAATCTTTGAAAATCTTCTTCTCAAGAACCACTGGGCCAGAAAAGCTGAAACTTATGTGGAAGCATCCTGATATAATGTAGATTCTAAATTGTTCAAATAATGACCCCCGAGGGATGGGTGGGGCCATAATGGGGAATCAAAGTTTTATATAGAAATATATAGGAAAAATCTTTGAAAATCTTCTTCTCAAGAACCACTGGGCCAGAAAAAGTGAAGCTTATGTGGAAGCATCCTGATATAATGTAGATTCTAAATTGTTCAAATAATGACCCCCGAGGGATGGGTGGGGCCATAATGGGGAATCAAAGTTTTATATAGAAATATATAGGAAAAACTTTGAAAATCTTCTTCTCAGGAACCACTGGGCCAAAAAAGCTGAAACATATGTGCCCATGGAAGGATCATGGGGTAGTGTAGATTTCAAAATGTCTAAATTATGATCAGTGGGGTGGGGATGCATTATGTATAACAAGGGTGAAATCTGGTAAAGAACAGAATGGTCAAAGCTTCTCAGGTGAGCGATGTGGCCCATGGGCCTCTTGTTTAATGAATATTATTGGAATTCCATGTATTGAAAGAAGCATTATAATAACTCTGTAAATGTTTTATAATTTAGTGTGTACAATTTTAGTAATTACAGCAAGTTAGCAAAGATATGTTTTCCTGACTTAAGCGAGTCTGATTATGCTAGATATAAACGTGACATTTAGCATGATTAGTGATGTATAAGTACAATTGTGCCTTCTTGATTTAGCAGATGCTGCTTTTTGCACCACAGCAAAATGTAATATGTTTACAGAGAATTTATGTTAAGACAAATTCATAAGTCTAACACTTTAAAGTAAATTCTTAGTATGCATCTGTCAAATTCCTGATACTCTTTTTTTTTTGGTCGAAATGAAATGTTTAATACATGTATTTAAATAGGAGACCCAAATGTCTGAGGCCCAGATAGGGGGAATTATAGAACGTACCAGCAAGGACCCTAACTTTGAATCCTTATTTAACCTCTTTCAAGGTATATTTTTTTTATTCAATTTTCTTCACGAATATATGGATTTAAGTAAGGACTGAGATGTTTTAATGTTGATTTCATGTAATTTTATAAAAATTAAAAAAAAATTTCCTTGAGTTATAATTTTGATTTTTTAAAAGTGAGTAAGTAAACAGTTTTACATAAATTTTATAATTTTGGACTAAGGAATCATGTGAGCTATTTAGTTATTTAATCTGCAATGTCTTAAAAGAGATTTTAAGAGACTTTAAAGTGTCATTAGTTTATTGACTACTGATTTTGAATGTTTAGAGCCCCATTCTGCCTCAGAAAACCAGAAGACAGACTTTAGTGGGATCAAGCTGGAAATGGGGAAGGAAGCTACGATCACTAACCAGAGTCTTCCATCTTTTACAGGTACACATTAGACACAACACTTCTAGTCAAATTACTGGTACATACTGAACATGAACTTATATCAAGTTGTCAATAAAGCAGATGTTTGGGGTGGGGTGTAGAAAAAGTTGTACATGGGATTCTGGTATACATGGCGATGAATGTAAAGATAATTGAAAGCAATAAGGAAGAAATCTCTGTATTTCTATCCAAATTATCAAATGTTTATCTGTGAAGGAGAATTTATAATCATGGTAATGGTCTTTGAGTTTGAATACTGGTCACAGACAAAATTAGTGCATTGCAAATGAACAAAATTTAAGGTATATGATATCATTCTTCATTTCAGAGCCCTTAGACTGTCCAGATCCAAGCAACACAACCAGCGAGGAGAACCTCATCATGGAAATCCTGCAGTCCCCCCAACCTGGACCCTCCCAGAACCTCTCATACCAGAAAGCTGTATTGGACCAGACTACAAACTCCCAGAAAACCGAGCCTGCTACTAATGTGTCAGGAATGGAATGGAGTCCCGCTCAAGTTAACAACAACTTAACTACTTCCACCCCTACCTGTACGGCCACAGTATCGATAGCATCATGGGGACAGAGTCAAACTGTGTCTAGAAATATTTTTGAATCAATTCAGCCATTGGCAGATAATCTTCCATCTCCCAGAGTCACTGAAACAAATGAACCTTCCTATGATCAACATTCTGAACAGATGAAAAATACAGAGATTATTGATAATAAATGTGAAAGTCCCAAAACACAGGTGATCCAACACGGAAATTCTGTTCCACTGTCTTCAGGACAAGATGGAGTAGGAAGTCAGCAGCAACCGGTTTGTTCTTCAGTGGTGATTTTCTGTGGAAGTCCAGCTGTCACCAGCATACAGAATTGTTCCACTGTTGCCATAGCAGGTGTATCTTCAGGACCCGTTTTGAGTCTTATCAGCAGTGTTATGTCCCCTTTGGTCAGACAAGGATCCAATCAGAACAGATCTCCATCTGTAAATGACAATAGTGTGGCATGCCAATCAACATTAAATGTGAAGGGTCAAGAGGTCATTTCCTCTAGTCCACAACCATTTACAAAACTGACAAACAAAATACAAGCAAATCTAGCTTGTGATATTCAGCAAGTTACAAATTCACCAGTGCATTCTCCTGCTCAAAGAAAAACATTGACAAATCAAGTTCTATCACCTTTACAAAGTATTGTACCGACAACATTACATCAGTCTCCGAAACTCTCACAGAGTACTGCCATACATTCATCATTCCAGGTGAGTGAAAATGGCAGAAGTTTAGCTTCAGCAGCACTTCAAAATTCGGGGCAATCATCAACTCTCTCAGCCAATTCACCTCAACCGAATATCACATTGCCTGTCTCTGACAAATACACAGAGTCCCAGCAGAATGTATCTGAACAGGGATTTCAGAAACCTAGTGAAGTGATACCATGTCAGGAAAGTGTGCCCTCAGGTAAACACACAGAGTCTAAAAAGTGCAGTACACCCAAAAATACTCGTGAGAGATCTAGTCAGTCAAAACTTGGAAAATTAGGCAAGAAAGACAAACCATCCACAAAGAAATCCAGAGCAGATGGTGGTCGATCCTCAAAATCACCCAAAGATCAAACCAGCACAGATATGGTGGAGACTTTTGAGACATCAGTATCTGAGGCCCATGGGTTCCCTGTGATTTCTGTCAAGAGTGTGATGAAGTCCCCCCAGGAGGCCCCTCAGGAGAGAGACAAAAGCCTGACCGTGGCTACAGACCCTGGTCAGCCATCCGTGTCGTACCGGTCTTTTATCAGTGGAGTCGCAGGGGAGGAGTGTAGTACCCCCATGACAGAGAGAATGGGGGCCAAGGATAGCCATCACACTTCTAGTAGCAGTACGACCAACAGTGGGGTGTTCACTGAGATGATGGATTTTGTCTCCACACTGGAAAAGAGCATGTCCAGCAGTAAAAAGGTTAGAGACATTTGTAGACTTGATTAAGTTGTTAAGGACAAGATGGGCTAAGACTCCTTTTTTGCTCTTTATTTTATAGTGGCATTGTTATACCCTTTGAGTTAAAACCATGCATGTATAAAATAAAAAGGAAAAAATTCTGAAGTGCAACACAACACAATTTTTAATACCTTTTGATTTTTGAGATAAGAGGCAAACTTCAGCCATTACCCTACCTTGTCCTTCAACTGTCCACAATATACTGTTTTACATAATTTAAATTTTAACAAACTTCTTCAACTGTAAAATTTTAATTCTTTTAGAGAAGTCCCAAAGACAAAAGTGGGAAAAGGGCCGACAGTCAGAAAAAGAAAGAAAGCAAAACTGAAACTGACTTTGCTTCACCAACAAAGAAATGTCAGTGGTCTCCAGGTAAATAGTAATCCTTTTATCAAAGTCTAACTGGTCTATGTGTGAGTATCTGTAATATTTTACTGCTGTATTATGTTTTAATGTTTAGACACATTTGTATTTTATCATTTTAACCTCATAAGGGGGTAAGTAATTGTATATTTCAACTTTTGAGTCAAATTTACCTGTATGTCTTTACAGATTTAAAGGCACTGATAAAACTGGTGACTCCTGAAAAGAAGGGAAAAACCAAAGGAAAGAAAAGTAAAAAGGTTGTCTTGTCTGCAGATAAACGTAGAAATCCAAAAAGAAAAGTCCGAAAAAGTAATGAAGAAAACATCTTAAAAGACAATAATGAGCCAGAGATAACAATCAATTCACCAGAACAACAAAGTGTGTTACCATCAAGCAATAATTCAGAGGTCATTCCAAAGTCCAGCTTAGGGGTCGTCTTAAAACCTGGGTCAGAGATCATCCCAAAATCTGCCTCAGAGGTCATCCCAAAACCTGGCTCAGAGGTCATCCCAAAACCTGGCTCAGAGGTCATCCCAAAACCTGGCTCAGAGGTCATCCCAAAACCTGGCTCAGAGGTCATCCCAAAACCTGATTCTGAAGGCATCCAGAAACCTTTCTCAGAAGTCTTCACAAAATCTGGTTCAGAGGTCACCTTAAAACCTGGGTCAGAGGTCATAAAAAATCCTGGCTCCGAGGTCATCCCAAATCCTAGGTCAGAGGGCACTGGTAAACCAGAAAGCATGAATAACTTGTCAATGCCTTCCATTTATACCTTCATGTCACCTGTACAGGTTACAAGTGGTAACTCGCAAAACATTTCCTGTGAGGTTGGACTAACTCCTAAAACTGTACTGACAGCAGTGTCTGCTCTAAAAGACAACAACAAACCCTCTTCAAGAAAATCTTTACCAGTTCATCAAAATACAGAACCAGATATTGGATTAACAGTTAAAGAAAAACCAACTGTCCAAGTTCCAAGTTCCCAAGAAGCATCAAATGTCTCATCTTCCCCTGCAAGACACAATACTGAAGGATCAAAGCAGATGGTTGCTGTTAATCAGGGTGATGGAAGAGTTCTAGGTGATGTGGAAACAGACTACAGTAAAATTCCATACTCACCCAACCAGGATTTTCTCGCCTCACCTGTTCGTTACCATAGTCCAGACATTGCTGTTTCTCTTGGAAATCAGTACTATGAACATGTATCATCTAGTCATTTTGACAGTCCAAGTTTAGCTGTGCCTCATGCCAGTCAAATAGTCACACCTACTCTATGTACGCCAGCTAATACAGTATCTCAAAACACACCTATTATGTCAGACACTGTATCTTTTGCAACAAGTGAAAATGTGTACAATAATGGGATGACTTATGTACAGAATTCTGTGCCGTATCTGGGACAAGTGATAAATGCAGGAGACCCTTCACTGCAGTACAATACAGTGTATATTGACAGTAAAGGAACTGTGATTCAGACAGGATTAGATACAGTAGGGCATAATGTGGTACCAACATATACCACAGAACAGGACAGTATCTCGACTCAGGAACCTGTGATGGATATTTTATCTGCTGCGGCTTCAGTGATAACTTCAAGTCCCCTGGAGACGGTCGATGGTGAACAGTTAAACGCTACTCCAGAGAAAAAGGACAAAGAAGAAAGTTTGGGACAGCTTATTGCCATCCCTGTTGGACGGTATTATCCGGAGAAAAAACTCCATGTCAGGTCTCTGGACTTTGGTCCTGATGCTGCAACAGTAGAAATCCGGAAACCAGGTTATGGCAGGGGACGTAAGAAGAAGAGTTATGGTGATATTAAAAGCCCTGTAAAGCCAGGAGGTCTGGGGAATAAGCAGACCAAGGGAAAAACAAAGAGTAAAGAAGCCGTAAAAGCAAAAGCCGATAAAAAAGATGATGGTGTGTCTCAAAAGCAAACCAGTCTCCTGGTGCAAGTGGTAGAAAAACAGGAAACGGTTGTCGAACAGGCAGATTGGAAGAACTTTGAAAAAGATGATTTAATTCCAGATGCTTCAGGTTCTGTATACATTGTAGAAGGAAACACCAGAAAGAAAATTAAGTTAAACAAGACACCTCGTCCAGTACGAAATTTGTCACCTTACTTTCTGCCCAATGCTTTTGACTTGGCTTCAGGCATTATTCCAGTTAGAACAGAGATCTACAAGAAGGGGAGAAACATAACAGTCCCTGCTGGGGTAGCTATGCCAAAATTTGAGCAGGTGTCATCGGGAAGTGTGGAACACGAGGGAGGGGACAGTGATATAGACGTGGATGGGGACTGTGAACTGCCGGATTTATCACCAGAACCTCCAACTTCTAGAACACCTGTGTCTAAATGTTCAGAATATGTACAGAGAACAGAGAAAATACATGTAACTCCTGGAAAAATTTCTTCTGTTGATGTTGACAATCGTAGTATAAAAAATTCATCAGTGATCACCGTTTCGGACAGTTGTGATAGTAATGCAAGCAGGAAACCAAATAGTGATTCAAAGAAAATGGCTTTTAACACAGGGTCTTCCAATGTGGACAATAACCCATTATCTGTGAGAAGCTGCCATGGGAATCCTGGTAGTATTTATAGTAACAACAGTAATTCCCTCCCAGATCTAGATAGCCCCCGCCCGCTGATCAACATGTCAACTCCCCCAAAGAAAAGAATCACAGCATCCCTGAAACATGGAGGAGGCTGTTACTTCTTCTCTACTGCCTCCCAGGAGGGGAAGAACCCCACATCAACAGTGGAGTCAAGGGAATGTGATACCATCAAGGATGTGATGAGAGGATCCAAGTCTCCTAGAACGCCGAGGGGAAAACGGACGCCCAGTAAAGCAGTCAGACAGAGCCCCAGACTGTTTGGGAGTCCCAGCCGTCAGTTACGAAGTATGACCTCACCTGCTAAAGTTAATCCACAACAAGTAACATCCCCAAAATTGGTGGAGAAAAAGAAAGGGGTAAAGAGACTAAGGGAGATTACTCCTGGAGAGGTAGGTTATTTCAGAAACAAAATTAAAAAAGCATTTTCTTTTTAGCTCACCTGAGCCGAAGGCTCAAGTGAGCTTTTCTGATCAAAATTTGTCCGTCGTCTGTCGTTGTCGTAAACTTTTCACATTTTCATCTTCTTCTCAAGAACCACTGGGCCAATTTCAACCAAACTTGCCACAAAGTATCGTTAGGTAAAGGGGATTCAAGTTTATACAAATGAAGGGCCACGCCCTCTTCCAAGGGGAGATAATTATGAATTAGTGAAAAATTAATGGCATTTTTAAAAAATCTTCTTCTCAAGAACCACTGGGCCAAGAAAGATGAAACTCATGTGGAAGCATCCTCAGGTAGTGAAGATTCAAATTTGTTCAAATCATGACCCCCGGGGGTAGGGTGGGGCAGCAATAGCCGATCAACATGATCAAAGTTAAATTACATAGGAATATATAGTGAAAATCTTTAAAAATTTTCTTCTCAAGAACCACTAGGCCAGGAAAGATGAAACTCAAGTGGAATCATCCTCAGGTAGTGTAGATTCAAGTTTGTTCAAATCATGGCCCCTGGGGATAGGGTGGGGGCCACAATGGCTGATCAAAGTTTTACATAGGAATATATAGGAAAAATCTTTAGAAATCTTCCTCTCAAGAGCCAATGGGCCATGAAAGATGAAACTCATGGGGAATCATCCTCAGGTAATGAAGATTC